>NC_087172.1:8263415-8563415 GCF_035594125.1 Scylla paramamosain
TCAGTCACAATAGCGGAACGACGCCGATGTGTGATTGTCATGAATGAGTCACACCTCAATAACGACGTTAAAAATGGCATTTTTTTTTTTCATTTTGATCGTAAATTTTCAGTTATGATAAAAGCACGGCAATTAAGATAGTGTCATGACAGAATCACGACAGTGACGCAATTTCGTCACAAGCGCCGCTCACAAGCCTCTCTGAGCGACTGCGGGAGATGATAGAAGAGGTAGCGACTAAAACTTGCTTTTCTTCCACCAATTAGGAAAGTGTGTTCCCTGTCCTCTTCACCTTTGACCTGCTATATATTGACTTCGACTGGTCTATCTCATCGGTTGCTTTTAAAGACCTATAGTGTTGCTTGCTATTGATCATTGTCTGTGTGGTACATTTCTTCTAGCTCTCAGTCAGCAAATACGTCTTCGGACATCTTGAGAGGCGTCAGTTGCCTTCTTGTAGGTGATGACAACTTTTGAGTGTGTCATGATAGACTTATATATGTCACTAAAACATCATGATAACGTAACGGTAATGCTATGATGGGTATAAAATGCGTGGGGTTCCACGAGTATTCAAAATAAACGTTCAAGAGAATGCTATACCACCAAAAGTCGTAACACTACACTACTATTATGCATCATAATAACGCTACGACTGCTATTAGTAGGGATTACGTGATGATTATCGTGACTGTATACACGAAGTTTAAGTAATCTGCTTAAAGTGCCGGAAAGTTGAGCATGGTAACTGATAAAAAAAAAAAGAAAAGGGTCGGAATATCGAGGTCATATGGCGTCACTACAAAATTTCTAAAGCAACTAAAATGCTAGGTTAAAATAGTGATAGCAATAATTGTGGTATATTAAATTCCTAGTAAAAATAATTAAAAATTACAAGATATAAAAGAAAATATAATTAATCAGAACAAAGTGAAGTGCTACAAATTAAGAAGGCTGGTATTTGAATACATCAATTTTAAGAGGGGGTGGTACTGACACCACTGACCCAGAACAGTACATCTGGCGTCGTTCCTTCCGTACCCAAGACACTGGCACCACTGACTAAAAATCTGACATTGTTCGTTATGTGCCCAAGAATTTTTTTATTTTTTTTATGTAGGAAGGGCACCGGCCAAAGGCACCATAATAATAATAAGAAAAAGGCCTACTGAGGTGCCTGTCCCCGAACAGAGCCAAAGCAGTCATCAAAAGTGTCCGCAAACCTCCTTCTTGAAAGAGCTCAAGTCACAGGAAGAAGGAAAAACAGAAGCAGGAAGGGAGTTCCCCAGTTTTCCAGAAAAAGGGATGAATGATTAAAAATATTGTTGGTATATTGGTATATATTGGTATATTGGTAAAATATACAGTTAACAAGATTAGAAGAGCAGTTAGCATGAAAATAGCGGTAGAAGATAGCAGGAGAGGTAACATTGAAGAGGAGAGTTGATAAGACAAAAAGGTTTTGATTCCACCGTTTCTAAAGGAAACTGCCCCCATATGTGTGAAGCATACTCCATACATGGACAGATAAGGTTCCTGTACAGCAGGGGTATCAAACTCAAATCCTTTTGAGGGCCAATCATGCACTTGGTTATGGTCTCTAGGTCCATCAAAGATTTGGTAATTACTTATTGGCAAGACTGAAGATTACAACTTATTTTGCTGGTCATCGTGGTTTACCAGAAATACATTATTAAGGTAAAAGGTAAAGGTTATTATGTGTCGTCCTAACAGTTAAGTTACATTTTCCTCAGTTATAACAATTATAGTAACGAGATGAAAAATCTCGTCACCTCGCGGGCTACTTAAGACCACCCCACGAGCCACATTTGGCCCGCGGACCATGAGTTTGACATCCCTGCTTTACAGAGTTAGCAGCTGTGGGGAGTGAGAGAAACTGGCAGAGACGACTCAGAACGCTTAACTTCATTGAAGCTGTTTAAGCTTGCAAAAGATTGTGAAGCCCTAGCTTAGAAGATCATTGATAAATAAGAGGAAGAGGAATACCCTGGGGAATACTACTGTTAATGGATTTAGGAGAACAGTGTCCATCTACCACAACAGCAATAACAACGGAAAGAAAGGAAACTTGAGATGAAGTTACTGAGAGGATAAAAGCCATAGGAGGGTAGTTTGGAAATCAAAGCTTTGTGACAGACTATCAAAAACTCTTCATATGTCTAAAGCTAGAGCGAAAGTTTCACCAAAATCCCTAAAAGAGGATGATGAAGACTCAGCATGTAAAGCCAGAAGATCACCAGAAGAGCAGTCTCGACAGAATCTATTCTAGCGATCAGATAGATAAAAGATTGTGAAGTGATAGATGTTTAAGAATATTCTTACTGAGGATAGATAAAAAAAAAAACAATAAATAAATAAATAAAAATTAGAGAGGCAGGAAATTAAAACAATAGGACAAATGTTTGAGGGATTAGAACGGACATCCTTTTTTTAGGAGCAAGCTGAATGTAGGCAAACTTCCAGCAAGAAGGAAAGGTACATATTGGTATACAGAGTTGGAAGAGTTTGACTAGGCAAGTGCAAACACAGAGCCACGGTTAGGAGGGACGCCATCAGGTCCATAAGCCTTCCGAGGGTTAAGGTCAGTGAGGGCATGGAAGACACCACTGCGAAGGATCTTAATGGGTAGCATGAAGTAGTCAGAGGGGGGTGGAGGAGAGGGAGGAACAAGCTCTGAATCATCTAAGGTAGACTTTTTAGCAAGTATTTAAGGGAAGAGTTCAGCTTTAGAAATTGATGAGATGGTAGTGGTGCCATCGGGTTTAAAATAAAGGAGTTAAAGATAAGCATTATTGGAAATGTTTTTGGTTTGGTGCCAGACACTTTTTATCAATGGTTAGTTAAAGAACATACCTGGCATGATTCCGAGAAAAAAAAATACAAAGTGGATGAGATTCTGGTGATGTAAGATTCGAGTACCTTTTGTGGACCACCTCTATCATGTATAGCAAGTGAACAAGCTGTTTAGAAGGTTTAGGCTGTGAGAAAGAGTGAGGAATGTACACCTAAATTCCAGATACTATCACCACTATTGTGCGCTCATCACACAGAGACGGGTCTCTGATATAGAAGCAGTAGCCATTCCAAGGAAAGTCAGAATAATACCTCATCAGGTCACCCATTTAGCAGAGGCAAAACATTCGAGGCACCTCCGCTTTAAGGGGATCCTGAGGAGGGATTGGAGCGATAAGACAAGATATAGATATGAGGTTGTGATCAGAGGAGCCCAATGGAGAAGATAGGGTGACAGCATAAGCGGAAGGATTAAAAGTTAGGAAAGGATCAAGAATGTTTGGCGTATCTCCAAGAGGGTCAGAAATACGAATATGATGTTGCACCGGTTGCTCTAGAATCTAGATCATGGAAGATAGCAAAGTTAAAAGCTATTTCACTAGGATGGTTAGTGAAGGGAGAGGAAAGCCAAAGCTGGTGGTGAACATTGAAATCTTCAAAAATGGACATCTTCATAAAAGGTAAGAGATTCAGAATGTACTCCACTTTGGAGGTTGTCAAAGAATTTCTTGTAGTCAGTGGAGTTAGGTGATAGGTATACAGCACAGATAAATTTAGCTTGGAAATGGCTCTGTAGTCGTAGCCAGACGGTGGAAAATTCGGAAGATTCAAGAGTGTGGGCACGCGAGTAAAGTAAGTCATTGCGCCCATAGACACAACATTCAGCTTTGGATTGAACATGTTGTTAAAGAAAGTAGGAAGGAACAGAAAAAGGGCTACTATTAGTTGCCTAGGACACCTGTGTTTCAGTGAGGAAAAGAAAATGAGATTTAGTAAAGGGGAGTTGGTGTTCTACAGTTTGAAAATTAGATCTAAGGCCGCGGATGTTGCAAAGGTTAATGAAGTTGGGAGTGTCAAGACACTTTGGATTGATACCAAAAGAGCAGTCTGATCTTGCAATATTTGTGATCCCCAGATGGGGACTCCGAGGCTGGTATAAAAAGAGTCGCCATATTTAATTTTGAATTTTGAGTAAAGGGTGTGTGTGTAATTAGGTGCATGTAGTTTTGTGTGAGGGAAGATTTGTCTTTAGAGGGCAGGCTGTGACTGCCACCTTGTGGTGTGAGACAGAAAGGGTGAGGTCATAGCTGAGTTACTGATGAATTTACAGCACCCCTTGATCCAATGTTTAAAGCCTCACTGGGAGTAATTATCGTTTTGGCAGGTGTCTACTGCCCCCTCCTTAGGATCCCACTCACCCAGATATTTGGTAATGTTTCTTATGTGCTGAAGATACAGACCCCACTGAACTAGTCCCCATAGCCCAAAGTTACTCATTGTGTGTCTTCTTCACTTGCCTCAAGGTTCTCCCGTTGCAAGTTTAAAGTTCTGCATAACGTTATTATTAGTAAAATACTTTAAACCAACAACATTTAAAAAGGAAGCTATAATTCATTAAGAAGACCAGCCTTTTCCACAGACATCATGGCCTCACGTTCCGGGAAAGAGTTCTCTCCTCAGTTTTTTTTTTTTTTTTTTTTTTTATGTAGTAGGGGCCAAGGGCAACAACAAAATAAAAGGCCCATTGAGTTGTCAATCCCCGACAGAGTCAAAAGCGGCAGTTAAAATGTACAGGATAAGTGTCTTGAAACCTCTATCTTAAAAGTGTTCAAGTCACAGAACTCGCTATCAGCGAGATTCAGAAAGTCACATTCCCCCCACAGCAAAGGACAAGATATCGCTCACATATGTCCGCCAGACTAGGAAACTCTACCAGAGTGTCGTGCTATAAGCTGGACAAAGCAGTTATCACAATATAATTGTGTTTCCCTGGACATGCGCAAGACGAATGTGACCTGTCCAAAGGCACGCCAATGCAGACACTGAGCAGCGCTTCCGCACACGAACGAATGATGTTATATCAGATGTTATATCTCCCATCTTAGTAATGACAACTAAAGTCCCGCACATGTTCTGCTAAATGGTAAGATCGACCACCCCATCTGTGGAGTACAAGTCATGAAATGGAACGGGGCTGGAAAGAAAGCCTTCTCATTTCCTGAAACTCCCACATGCGCTGGGACTCACAAAACCTAACATGGATGCTTCAACTTTGGAAAAGGTAAAACCACTCAAGAATTGATTAAACGAGAAGATGAAAGGAAGAACTGTATAGTTCCACTATAGAAAGAACACTACGAGAGTTCATAAAAATTGTAAAAGATGAAACAGGAAGAGTAAAAATATAATTCTTAAAGCTAGAATAATGGCTGATAGCTTTGCCTTAAATACATAAGCATCACCAGAAAGGTTACCCCCTCGACGGAATGAAAGGAAGATGACACCATCGAGGAGGAGGCAGCAGCCAAAACAATAATTACTCCCAGTGAGGTCTAAAGCACTGGATCACGGGGTGCTGTGAACTTATCATTAAACTCAAATGTGATCTCACTGAACGTTTCTCTTTGTGACTTACAACACAACGCGGCAATCGCAGCCTGCCCTTTAAAGACAACTCTCTTCCTTCAAAATTATCATGGCGACTCCTACACCAGCCTAGGAGTCCCCATCTAAGGAGAGTACCACAAATGTCTCCAGGTCGGACTGCTCTTTTAGTATCGACCCCAAGTGTCTTGAAACCCCCTCTCAACTTTTTCTTCATTAACTTCAGCATTCGCAGTCTTAGATCAAATTTTCAATCTGTAGAACACCACCTCTCCTCTACTAAACCTCACCTTCTTTTCCTCATTGAAACATAGGTGTCTAAGGCAACTGACAGTAGCTCCTTTTTTGTTCTCTTGTACTATCTCTATCCTCATTTTCAATCCAAAACTGAATGTTGAGTTTATATGCACAGCGATTTAACCTGCTCATTTAATCGTGCCCACGTTCTTGAATCTTCGAGTTTTCCACCATCTGGCTACGACTAGAATCACTCTCAATCTAAATTTATCTGTGCTGTATACCTCTCACCTAATTCCTCTGACTTTAAGAAATTATTTAACCACTAAACTTCGAAAGTGGAGCACATTCTGACTCTCTTCCCTTTTGCGGAGATCCCCATTCTTGGAGACTTCGATATTTACTACCAGCCTGGGCTTTCCTCTCCCTTCACTGACCATCCTTGAAAACTAACCTTCAGGTTTGCCATCTTCCACGACCTAGAGCTGTGATTCACAAACATTTTTTTTCTGATCTTTACTCACTTTTCATATATCATCCTCATACATGGACTCCTTTCTCCCCCAATCGACATCGCGTGATTACAGTGACTGTCTATAGTCCTATGTGTATTTAGATCCATTATGAAAATATCTAATTTTATTCATTCCGTCTCATTTTGTTCTTGTATGGTGGCCCCTGAGATTTACTGTATGGTACATTCCTCACCCTTTTTCTCTACCTAAACATTGGTTTAACATAGCCTGTTCTCGTGCTATACATGATAGTTTTAGACCAGAAAAGGTACGTGAGCCTACCATCACCACAATCTCATCCACTTTATACTTCAGCCCGGAATCATGCTAGGTCTGTTCTCCAACTAGCCAAAAACTCCTTCATTAATAAGAAATGTCAAAATCTTTCAAGATCTAACTCCCCTTGTGACTTCTGGCACCAAGCCAAAAACATTTCCAATAACTTTGCTTCTTATTTCCCTCCTTTATTTCAACCAGATGGCACCATTGCTATCACATCTATCTCTAAAGATGAACTCTTCGCTCAAACATTTGCTAAAAACTCTACCTTGAACGATTGGGGCTTGTTCCTCCCTTTCTTCCACCTTCTGATTACTTTATACTACCTATTAAAATTCTTCGCATTTATGTTTTTCATGCCCTTGTTGGCCTAAACCCTGGGAAGGCTTGTGTACCTGATGGTGTCCCTCCTATTGTGCTCAGATACTGCGCCTCCGGGTTTGCACCTTGCCAAGTCAAACTCTTTCATCTCTGTGTGTCAACATCTACCTTTCCCTCTTGTTGGAAGTTTACCTACATTCAACCTGTTCCTAAAAAGAGTGGCAATTCTAATTCATCAAACTACCGTCCTATTGCTTTAATTTCCTGCTTATCTTAAGTTTTTATTCTATCATCAACAGGAAGAATCTTAAACATCTATCACTTTACAACCTTCTATCTGATTGGCAGTATAGGTTCCGTCAAGGCCGCTATACTTGTGATCTTCTGGCTTTCCTTACTGAGTCTTGGTCATCCTCGTTTAGAGATTTTGGTGAAACTTTTGTTGTTGCCTTAGACATATCAAAAGCTTTTGATAAAGTCTGGCACAAACTTTTCATTTTCACACTATTCTCCTACAGCTTCTATCCTTCTCTCTGTAAATTCATCTCAAATTTCCTTCCTGATCATTCTATTGCCACTGTGGCAGACGGTCACTGTTCTTCTGAATCTATTGACAGTGGTGTTCCTCAGGGTTCTGTCCTGTCACCCACTCTCTTCATATTATTCATCAATTATCTTTTAAACCAAACTTCTTTTCCTATCCACTCCTATGCTGATGACACCACCCTGCACTTTTCCACGTCTTTTCATAGACGTCCAACCCTTCAGGAAGTAAAGAGTTCACGCAGGGAAGCCATAGAAAGCCTGACTTCTGATCTCTCTATAATTTCTGTTTGGGGCAAAGCAAACTTGGTATTGTTTAATGCCTCAAAAAACTCAATTCCTCCAACCTTCCAGACAACTAGCTCCTCTTCTTCGATGACACTTAACTGTCCCCCTCTTCTACACCGAACATCCTCGGTCTGTCCTGTTCTTAAAATCTTAACTGGAAATTTCACATCTCACCTCTAACTAAAACAGTTTCTATGAAGTTAGGCGTTCTGAGACGTCTCCGCCAATATTTTTCATCTCCATAGCTGGACAAGGGCCTTATCTTCCATGTATGAAATATGCTTCACACGTATCGGGGGATTCCACTCATACCGCTCATTTAGACAGGGTGGAATCAAAAGCTTTTTGTCTCATCAACTCCGTCTTCAGCTTCTCTCTCATCGTCGCAATGTTGCATCGTTTGCTATCTTCTACCGCTATTTTCATGCTAACTGCTCTTCTCATCCTCCTAATTGCATGCCTCCCCTTTTCCTGCTGCCTCGCTGCACAAGACTTTCTTCTTTCTTTCACCCCTATTTTGTCCACCTTTCTAATACAAGAGTTAACCAGTATTCTCAGTCATTCATTCCTTTCTCTGGTAAACTCTGGAACTCCCTGCTTGCTTCTGTATTTCCACTTCCTATGACTTGAACTTCTTCAAGAGGGAGATCTTATCCTTCAGTTTTTGATTACCGCCTCGGACCCTATTCGGGGACCGGCATCTTGGTTTTCTTTTTTTTTTTCTTCTTTTTTTCTTGGCCGGTGTCCCTTCTACAAAAAAAAAAAAAAAAAATCGACTCAAGCATCAGATATGAGCCATCTATAAATACAGGGATGAAGTCGGAATGTCTGAAAAAGTGTTTAAAAATAATGCATAAGACTCATAATCCAGTGACGCTTTGTTATTAGGAATAGCAGGTCCACAGACAGAAACATAGGGAAACTGCCGGTAATCAACTCTAGGAAACCAATAGGGACATATAGGAAGGGAAGGCACATTCAATATTACAATACCGGACGCAACCATAAACCATAAAAAGGTTTAGGAAAACTCAAGTGAGACACATTGTAGAGAACGTGAATCTAGGGAGACTGACACAAAAACTGACTGAGGAAGACCGTGAACTCGATACCGACACTGGCGATATCCTTGAAGTCCAGTGTAAGGACATAGCATCCACCAGTACGCTATAAATTGGAGATGAAACGAACACACTAGTTGCTAAGCGAACACCGGCATGGCCGACCGAGTCCAGCACTCGTAGTCGTGCTTCAGTAGCAGACGAATAAACTTCGCAACCATATTCCAACTTAGAAAAGAATACGACTTAGTGCAAAAGAGGGAGGGTCTGTCTGTCACCGGCCTAGTGCCTCCAGACAAGCTGCCTTAATATAACGAAAGTCAGGCAGCTGTCGAATATAAGACCCAAGGAATGAGTTTCCTCCAGGCAGCAGAAGTTTATGTTCTTAGTCTATGAAACTGAGAAACAGAATCCACAAGAAATATTAATTGCTTTCTGCAACTTCTTCTCAATGAATGGCATCTTCGTCGCAGAAAAGGAGATTGACAGGTTATCGACTTATAAGGAATCACGAACTCCTTCTGGAAACACGCCAGTAACACTATTTATAGCCACAGCCAAAAGTGACACTAAATATACTTCCTTGCGGCGCGCCATCTTGAAGTGGACGAGCTTCAGACATGACTGAGATATAAAAAATAAATAAATAAATAAATAAAATAAAAAATACTGAATAAAGATAGGGAGTTGGAGACCAAACTCGAACAAATTAAAATTAACTCGAACAAAATGCCTTGGCACCAAGCCGTGCCTAATACTTTCCCCATATCAAAGGATATTGTTACGACCAGAGCCAAGCCTCTCTCACATACGAGTCCGTTACCACTAGGCTGCCACCCTTGCAGCCTAATCTGGGGGCAAATTACTACGTAAACCCAGGCCAATTCACTGGTTGCACACAGTTACAAAGCCTGAGAGGTCGCCACCTAGTCGCATCCTACAGGGAAAATACAACATACAACGCCAACTTTTCTCACTAGCTAAGAAAGGACTCGCAAATCCACGTACTTAGATGAGACAGAGATAACGGACGCCACAAACATGAGACTATAATATCCCATGAGCTACCTCCATCAGCTCTCCACCCATTGTTCAGCAGGAGCACTATAGCTCTCTGGTCCGAACTTCACTTCTGTCCAATCTCTCCGAAGACAGGTTCAAACTCCTTAAAATTGGTGAGCCCCGAGAGAAAACAGATAGCAGAACTCGGATGGCAACACAAACTGGTCATCTGGCCAAGACAAAGACACTGTGAAAACAAGAAGACCAGTAACATTTAACACAATGACACTGGAGAAGAAATGGATACCCGCACCAAATGGACGCTTTACAACACACTCACAGACAGCGAGTAGCACCAAGACCAAAGTAAGCCTTCCCAAGACGCCTAGACTAGCCATGGACAAGGCCCACAATTGAGCTTCCACTCTAATATATTCTGGGGTGTGCAAGACTAAGCCCAACTCAAACACTAGTCATCTTATGCCCCTTAACACATTCTCCCATACAACCATCTGTCCACGCCTGGTATCTTCTCTTGTCAGGCTGCTATTGACCCCAACCAATGTCATACACAAAGACAGAGTCACTCGAGGCTTGCGGCCAGATTATATCAATCTACTATTTCCCCTTTCCTCGGTGAGTCTTCTAGAGAAGATGTTTCCTGTCAAGGTGTCAGCAGACGCTTTCCTCTGTTTCTTCGTGCGAGGTGTTCATTATTGTGCTGGTACTTTTGTATATCACATAAACTTTGAAAACTAGAGAATTAATGCATTTTACATGTTTTGAAATGATGTAAAATATTATGTGATTCATGTTTATATAAACAATACGGGATATGGTGATATCCACTAGGTTTAGCAGAAAATAACAGACGAATCCTGTTGGCAGCCATGGTGACGTTTTCAAATGAGACCTCTAGTTTCACCGCAGTTTCATCAGTATGAAGCAGTACATTCACTTTACCTAGGTAGAACTGCCCGTGAACATGAGTAAGGAAGACCTGCAGTATACTGTAACCTAGCTATAAGATTGGGATATGGTCTTAGAAACACAATAGTAAAGCCAATTCATCAAAATGGGATTGGTGGGGGGAAGCGTTCCTGCCAGCCACCACCACCCCGCGATTTGCTGGCCATCATTTCAAAACAGCCAAAGAAATACACATATATAATGCAACTTTATATTATAAGAATTAAATAAAAAGCATTTGAAGCTCGTCGGCGCCCAACTCTTGAACACGGCACACTGGTTTAGGCTAAATTAGGTTAAGATTAGCTTGAGTTAGGTTTAGACTCTCATGAATACGAAAGCCGAGTCTTAAAATTGTTTGAAATCGTTATAATGATAATAATAATTTTTTTTTTTTAATAGGCTAGGTTACGAGTATGTTATGTTAGGATTAGTTTTGGTTAGGTTTAGACTTTCATGAATAGGAGAGGTGAGTCTTAAAAATTGTTTGAAATCGATACAATGTTAATAATAGATAAATAACTTTTTAGCAATAACAAATGAAAAAAAGGAAATGATAACTAGCTACAACTGAACGATGACGAACGTCAGCCACATTTCTTTAATATTTTTCTTATGATATCGAAAAATTTTTGTTACTCAATGATCTTGTAACGTTAATATTAGCGATACATTATTATTAACATTAATATAACTTTTAGAGCATTAGGATACTATATAGCTATAAAATCGAACTTCATACGAGACATCATGCTAAGTGATCCAAAATATCATAGTTTATCATATCAAACGACATCGCCTGCTTACATATAACCTTCCACTTAGACTCTTTGATATACCTCCTCACCGCACCCCATTCCACGAACAAGTGTCTGTACGATAAATTGGGTGCCCGGACTGTCCGGACATTTCATACTGCCACACCGGGACAAGTGAGAACAGTGTTGCCATAAAAAAAAAAAAAAATTCAAATCTCGTCATATTCAACCTCTAAACCTACTTAGATTACATTACGGCCTTACTTCGATAGATCAGGGCCTAAAATCGCTAGATTTCAGCAAGGCCTAAAGAATATACTCTAGTCTCTTGGCCTTGGATTTCAGGTAAGTACAGTAAGGAAAGTACACACGCAGAGAGAGAGAGAGAGAGAGAGAGAGCGAGAGAGAGAGAGAATGCAGGTTCAGCTCTATTTTGTATATCAAAAAGAAATATTTATATTACACATCTAATTAAAAAAAATAAATAAATAAAAAATACCAAGTCAGATGCACCCTCCTCCTCTTCCACCTCCTCACACGAAGTACTAGGCACTGGTGTCTGCAAATCTCCACTGTAATCTTGAGATGTTCCAATCTTACTTGCAACACATGGTGGAATTTCGTAATCAAAACACGATTTTTCATGTCTTTTATTCCTGTATGAATTGCTAGAATTGCATTTGCCATTTTTGTTTCCATTCGGTTTCTTAGTTTACTTTTCACTACATTTAGCTATCTGAAAGTTCTTTCTACTTCAGCATTAGAATGAGGCAAAGTAAGTATTGATAATGCAAACTTTGTAAGTGTTTACTTCAATCCAAAATGAGACTGTCTGGGTGACTACACACCACTTGACTAATGTAAGATTCTTCCATTGACTTTCTATGCAATCAGCAACACCAGGGGGCACTTGCACCAGTTCCATTACAGGAGTTAAGTAATCTTTAATGCAATGGAGTTAATTATCAACAGACAGCAAAGACATTCTTTTTTTTTCAAGAACTTTTACATTGTCTGTTAATCTGCGCCTTATTTCTTTTACTAAGTTGGTCGCGAATTTAATGCACCTGCCTCTTAGTGACTTCTTTATATGAACAGAATATCCTTTCTCCTTCAGATCCTGCTCTAGTTCTTTCTCGAACTTATATCCTAAATATGGTTTAGGATCCAGGTTTTCCTCTATATTACATTCGAGTGGATAAACATTTGAAGTAAACAGAACAACTTTCTGGCCTAATGACTTGATTAATAATGTAACGTCTACAACTTCATTAGATTCGAAGGATTTGTTAATCCTCTGAACATCTTTTAAAATAGGCATCAGAAACTTTGTGTGTTAAGTTAGTTCTATCATTATACATAGAGTACAACATTTCAGTTGTGCAGCACTTTTCAATGTGGTGAACAATATCAAAATGAGTCTTTAATTCCAACTACTGTTTATCAATTATATCAACTACTGTTGCATTGAACAACCACCGTGGTTCACAAGCTTGAACAACTTTGAGTGGATCATGACCTTTAGTATATAACTTTTTGTAAGTTACTTGCCTTGTGGATGACCTTCAGAACCAGTTGTAGGTATCACTGATCAAAAATTCTAAGTTGGTAGAACATCAATGGTAGCAGCAGAGACAGCTAGTTTTAGTGAATTACACACGCATCTTGTCAGTACGAGATGTGGAACTTCAGCTTTAAACTTCTCATAAATACCGTTATTAATACCAATCATTACTCTAGCATTGTCAGTTCCTATTCCTCTCAAATTCTGCAGATCCAGTCCAACTGAATTTATTGTTCTACCAGACACTTTTAGAAGTCCCTAAACATTTTAGAACATTTTATTTTATTCAATAGAAACATTTTCAGGATATTCTATAACTTTCTAGAACACAGTAGTAATAAGTTGAAGTATAAAAAAAATTCTAGAATCCACGAGAATTTTCTAGAATGATTCAGAATATTCTAAAGTATGTTCAATAATATTCTAGAAAGATTGAGAACATTCCGGAACACATTCTAGACAAACTAAGAATAATCTAGAGTACTGCTTGAGATTATAAAAGTAGGGGCTTGCAGACCATCAATCAGTTTTGCTTTGGCTACTTGAGAAGACACATCACAGGAGGTAAAATGGCATCAAGAGGCTGCAATAATTCTCCAGATGCATTCTATTTTATATGTGGTCAATTCATCAAGACAAGCCCAAAAATGTTCTCTGTGACAGCATCTGGAAAAATGTGTGAAACTTACAAAGTATATTTTGATGTGGCAGTTGGGGATCTATACAAGACCTGGGCACCTCATTTTGCTTGTAAGCATTGTATAACACTAGAAGGTAAAATAACTTAGTTTTTTTTCAAAAGCAAAATCCAGTTAAGACTTAAGAATAAAAATAAAATAAGTTTAACAGAAACCCATGCTGTTGTTCTTTTTACAGAATGGTATAGAGTGGAAAACAGAACCGTGAAATTTATTACTCGGAGAATATGGCGTGAAACTACTGATTACTCAACTGACTGCTTTTTTCTGCATGGTGTATCCTTCCAAACGCAGATCTGGGAAAAATGTGCCTGCTGTTTTCTATCCAGACATTCCATCTGCCATTGCACCAGTACCACACAGTACTGATCTTCCTGTACCAACTCCTCCAAAAAGAAGTTAACTATCAGAAGAAAGCAGCAAGTCAGAAGATGAGCTAAACAGAGAGGAAGACTGTGACATCACAAATACAGTTGTAGCTGAGAGGAATCCTTACTGCCCAAACCAAAGAGACCTCATTGACCTCATCAGAGATCTTGGTTTGGCAAAGTCAAATTGTGTGCTTTTGATTTCAAGGCTGAAGGAATGGGATTTATTTGATGACAGTGTGCAAGTGACCAGCCAAAGAGAACTTCACAAACATTTCTACAGCTTCTTTGCAAAGGAGGACAGGCTATGCTGCTGCAATGATGTATCAGGCTTGTTTGATGCTATTAGAATTGTTTGCAATGCAGATGAATGGAGACTCTTTAATGACAACTTCTTCAAAAGCTTAAAAGTTGTACTTCTGCAAAATGGTAACAAGCATCCATCTCTGCCTCTTGCTCATTCTGTATATCTTAAGGAGTACTATAGCAGTGTAAAGTTTCTACTGGAAACTTTGAAGTTGGGAAGTTATTGGAGACTTATTGGTGAAGGAGTCGCCATAATAATTTTGAAATTTTTGAGTGAAGGGTGTGTGTGTTATTAGGTGCTTGTAGTTTTGTGTGGAGGAAGAGAGTTGTCTTTAGAGGGCAGGCTATGACTGCCCCCTTGTGTTGTGAGACACAAAGTGTACCATTCCCTTCATTGTCAGGATGTGTGTAATAGTGAACACTTAATCATGAAATGTATTGAAAGATACCCTGGAAGTATACACAGCTCATTTATTTGAGCAATCTGTAATCTCCGAAGAAAATTACAGCATGGAGGATTAATTGTAATGATGAAAAAGAAAAAAGAAATTGTTCTAATACCTTATGAAGTGGGGAAAACCAAAAACTAAGTCAAAAACATTATTTCTTTTAAACTTGTCGCATTTACTGATAAAGATGATAAAGTATAATATAATGACAACATTTATTGTACAATGAAAAATATATTTTTTGCATCACACAAAACTACAATCATAAGATATTTGCATGGAATGCATGCCAGAGGTAAAAAAAAATACAATGGTAATGGGGGGGAGGGGGAGGTATCCTAGGATACTTGTAACGGAGATTTGTGCTTCATCCAAAACTAGAGGTATCACAGTCTGAGATCATATAGTAATATTTCAAATAATTTGTAGTTCACATCACTTATGTTTTATCCAGCATAGAAATTTTTTGATCACCATCATCTTATAATGATGGTGATAATGACTACATTTTATCATTATTCAGGAGTGTGCACTACACAAAATTATTTAACTAAGACCTGAGCAGAGGTAGTTCATTAGTTATTTTTGCAGTCGAGTCAATTAAATATCTGAAGGCAATCACACATCATATTGTACATCACAAAGCCTTAACAGTTCTAAATAATGATACATGTATATCACATTATAACTAAAACTGCAAAATCGGATCATAAAATATGGTTATGCCTTACACTTAAATATTTAAACAAATAATGGCTATTTCTTAATGCTAATTATTAATACCTCTTAGTTTTAGCTTATCTATAAATATACATAAAAGAAAAACAAACTACAAGAAACTTGCTTAAACTTTATTTTGCTCAACCTGCCACAACCTAACAATAGTGTCAAATTTGTCTGTAAAGCAGTCAAGTGCTGCTCAACTGGTCCAAAGAGTTCCAATTTTCATACAAAAAATTCTGATGTTTGCATTTGCCATATTTGCATTGCTATTCCCTCTCTGGTATACCTTTGGTATTACATTTGAGCTCTCTGTCGCCTTGGTGGTGATGGAGATTCTTGCTGAGGTTCCTGAACTGTGTCACCATCCCTTGTGTATGTCTCCGAGGGAACTAAAGGGGAAGGCACACGGGAAGCCCTAAGGAAGAGGATGTGGACCGCTACACTTCTTCCTCCAGCACAAGCTCAACAGAAGGTGTCCACACACTGCTAAGTGTGCTTGATTTCCGTGGTTACAGGAGCACTCAGCGCTCCCAGCAGAACTGCCTTTCTCTCTTGTACTTCTCTGATGAGTAATAGAACTCTTCCTTTAGCCTTTTAGCCTTTAGCTTGCCAGGGTATGCTTTTCCTCATGCCCAAGTTTACAAACAGCTGATAAATTCCGCGAATGTGATTGGCTGCACGTCACTGTAATACCTGCATTTAATAGGCCGAGACACTCTGACGTCATCAGATGCCATGCTATCTGTACTCCCCAACACAACGTTCCTTTAAGCTAACGAGACGCTAAAAGGAGTTTTGAGCATCGACCTTAGAGATCGCCCTTAAGGTGATTGTATGGTCCCTTAGAGGCGCGCTAAGGGAGAGTTTTGAGCATCCGGCCCCAGGACTACGACTTGCCACGCCGATAGCGATACATACGAGTACACGATTCTATGTGATGAAGAAGACGCCTCGCAAATTGGTCTTAGCGTGTACTAGATTTTGAGAAAGTCGAGAGGTTTGTCTGTTCCTCGATCGCACAGTATCGCAGCACACCACTTTGTTCTAATGGCAGCTGGATACCGCTGGCCACCACTTTGTACTAAATTGATTTCCTGGATGTTGCTGGAGATGCTGGTGACAGGATAGATGATGGTGGTTCGTTGATTCTCCGATGAACAACTGGTAGCGTGGAGTACATGGGTAGTGGGTTAGATTATGGTTGATTGTGTGAGTGAAGGTAACACAACAGACAAATGCACTTCCTTGATTTAACGATGGACAGAGATGAACACGCGCGATATCGAAACACAGATTTCGACGGACGTGACGATGTTTGACTCTCTTTCTGAACTGTGTCTGGGCCCTTATTAATACACACTTTGAAAGCTAAAAGTTACTCTCAAAGTAAAAGATTACTTTCAATGTTCCTTCTAACTCCTAAAACGGGTCTCAAAATTGTGAGTTTACTCCTAAAAGTGCTCTCAAAGTGGCTGAAAGACAAAAGTACCCCGGAGGGACTTTTACAGAGTTAGGAGTAAAGCTTGTTTTGTCAACAAAGGCGAAATATACATGCATACATGTATACACATCAGTGTGTGCATGTATTTGTGTAATATATATATATATATATATATATATATATATATATATATATATATATATATATATATATATATATATATATATATATATATATATATATATATATATATATATATATATATATATATATATATATATATATATATATATATATATATATATATATATATATATATATATATATATATATATATATATATATATATATATATATATATATATATATATATATATATATATATATATATATATATATATATATATATATATATATATATATATATACGAGTATATATATATATATATATATATATATATATATATATATATATATATATATATATATATATATATATATATATATATATATATATATATATATATATATATATATATATATATACAACTCTGTTCCTTCATACAAAAGTACAAGCACCTAATTACACACACCCTTCACTCAAAATTCAAAATTATCATGGCGACTCCTACATCAGCCTCGGAGACCCCATCTGGGGAGGGGACCACAAATGTCCCCAGGTTAGACTACTCTTTTGATATGGAACCAAAGTGTCTTGACACCCCGCTCAATTTTTTCTTCATTAACTTCTACAACATTCGAGGTCTTAGATCTAATTTTCAATCTGTAAAACACCACCTCTCCTCTACTAAACCTAACCACCTTTTCCTCACTGAAACTCAGGTTTCTAAAGAAACTGACTGTAGCACCTTTTCCATTTCCTCCTTCTTTCTCTATCCTCATTTTCAATCCAAAGGTGGATGTTGCGCCTATGTGCGCAATGACGATTTAACCTGCCCTCGTGCTCACGCTCTTGAATCTTCCGAGTTTTCCACCATCTGGCTACGACTACAGAGTCACTCTTAAACTAAAGTTATTTGTGCTGTATTACTCTCATCTAACTCCTCTGACTGTAAGAAATTCCTTGACTATTTAACTTCCAAAGTGGAGCACATTCTGACTCTCATCCCTTTTGCGGAGATCTCGATTCTTGGAGACTTCAGTGTTCACCACCAGCTTTGGCTTTCCTCTCCCTTCACTGATCATCCTGCGTACCTTGTCCTATCGCTCCAATATTCCTCAGGATCCCCCTAAGTGGAGATGTCTCTGGCGCTTTGTCTTTTCTAGTTAGGGGGACCTGAGAAGGTATTTTGCTGATTTTCTTTGGAATGACAACTGCTTCTGTGTGCCGAGCGCATAACAGGTGATAATGTCTGGCACTGTGGCGTACATTTCTCACTCTTTTTTCTCGACATAAATCTTCCAAACCTTTGTTTAACATAGTCTGTTCTCGTGCTATATATGATAGAGAGGTGGCCCACAAAAGGTACTTAAGCCTTCCATCACCAGAATCTCATGCATTTTATATTTCTGCTCGGAACCAGGCCAAGTTTGTTCTCCAACTAGCCCCCCACAAAAAAAAAAAAAAAGGTGTCAAAATCTTTCAGGATCTAACTCCCGTCGCGACTTCTGGCATCTAGCCAAAAATATCTCCAATAACTTTGCTTCTTCTTTTGTATCTCCTTTATTTCAACCAGATGGCACCACTGCTATCACATCTATCTCTAAATTTGAGCTCTTCGCTCAAACATTTGCCATAGTGACCTACTCACAGTATCAAGATGTCCTAAACAAAAGATCGAGGCAGCCAGGCCCCAGAACAACCCAAGGAACGAGAAGCCGCCACCGCTTTACCTGCTGCACAACCCCTGTCAGTGCTACTGAACTCAGTGCCACTGACACCAGATGTTTCTAGTCAAGTGGTGCAGGACCCTACCATTCCTGCTAACACGCTAAACCTCATCATAATAGTGAAAGCCCTGCTAATAATCATCGATCAAAAAGAATAAACAATATCCCAAATGAAAAACCATCCATCACAGCTAGAAAGTAGAGTGACTCAACTAGAAAACCAGATTGCCGATGTTAATATGAGAGAAAGGACACCCTTATTATTGGTGGACCAGCATTGCCATTAGAACTGCCAAGTGAAAAGAGTATATAAGTGATAGTGAGGTCCATAAAAGATAATCTCCATATTAACATTTCAGATTCAGACATAAACAGGAGGAGGCAGTAGGCACCTGCCGAAACGATAATTACTCCCATTGAGGTCTAAAGCACTGAATCAGGGGGGGTGTTGTGAACTTACCTTTAAACCCAGCTGTGACCCCACTGAACATTTCCCTTTGTGTCTCACAACACAAGGGGGTAGTCACAGCCCTCTAAAGACAACTCTCTTCCTCCACACAAAACTACAAGCACCTAATAACACACACACCATTCACTCAAAATTTCAAAATTATCATGGCGACTCATACACCAACCTCGGAGTAACCATCTGGGGAGAGGACCACAAATGTCCCCAGGTGGGACTGCCCTTCTGATAACGACCCTAAGTGTCTTGACACCCCCCTCAACTTTTTCTTCATTAACTTCGCGGTCTAAGATCTAGTTTTCAATCTGTAGAACACCACGTCTGCTCTTCTAAACCTCATCTTCTTTTCCTCACTGAAACTCATGTGTCTGAGGCAACTGACAGTAATCCCTTTTCTGTTCCCTTCTACTTTTTCTATCCTCATTTTCAATCCGAACCTGGATGTTGCGTTTATGTGTGCAATGACGTAACCTGCTCTCGTGCTCACGCTCTTGAATCTTCCGAGTTTTCCACCATCTGGTAACGACTACACAGTCACTCTCAAAGAGATGTTGGTGAAACTTTTGCTGTTGCCTTGGACATATCAAAAGCTTTTGATAGAGTCTGGCACAAAGCTTTGATTTCCAAACTACCATCCCATGGCTTCTACCCTTCTCTCTGTAACTTCATCTCAAGTTTCCTTTCTGAACGTTCTATTGCTTCTGTAGTAGACGGTCACTATTCTTGTAAATCTATTAACAGTGGTATTCCTCATTTTTCTGTCCTGTCACCCACTCTCTTCTTATTATTCATCAATGACCTTCTAAACCAAACTTCTTGTCCTATCCACTCCTACGCTGATGATACCACCTGCACTTTTCCACACCTTTTCATAGACGTCCAACCCTTCAGGAAGTAAACATTTCACGCAGGGAAGCCACAGAACACCTGACTTCTGATCTTTCTAAAATTTCTCATTGGGGTAGAGCTAACCTGGTATTGTTCAATGACTCAAAAACTCAATTCCTCCATCCATCAACTCGATAACCTCCAAGACAACTATCCCCTCTTCTTCAGTGACACTCAACTGTTCCCCTCTTCTACACTGAACATCCTCTATCTGTTACTTATAATCTGAACTGGAAACTTCACATCTCATTTCTAGCTAAAAAGCTTCTATGAAGTTAGGCGTTCTGAGACTTCTCCGCCAGTTTTTCTCACCACCCCAGGCGCTAACTGTACAGGGGCCTTATCCGTCCATGTATGGAATATGCTTCACATGTCTTGGGGGGGGGGGGTTCCACTCATACCGCTCTTCTAGATACGGTGGAATTCAAAGCTTTTCGTCTCATCAACTCCTCTTCTGTAACTGACTGTCTTCAGCCTTTCTCTTATCGCCACAGTTTTGCATCTCTAGCTGTCTTCTACCGCTATTTTCATGCTAACTGCTCTTCTGATCTTGGTAACTGCATGCCTCCCCTCCTCTCGCGGCTTCGCTGCACAAGACTTTCCTCTTTCTCTCATCTCTATTCTGTCCACCTCTCTAATGTAAGAGTTAACCAGTATTCTCAATCATTCATCCCTTTCTCTGGTAAACTGTGGAACTCCCTGCCTGCTTCTGTATTTCCATCTTCCTATGACTTGAATTCCTTCAAGAGGGAGGTTTCAAGACACATCTTTCAATTTTTGACTACCGCTTTTGACCCTTTTCTGGGACTAGCATCTCAGTGGGCTTTTTTTTTATTGTATTATTGTTACCCTTGGCCAGTGTCCCTCCTACATAAAAAAATAAATAAATAAATAAATAATTAAAAAATAAACGTTTCACACACGATAGAAACAAGGAAAATCCAGAACACAAACAGACTTATTATAGTTAGGTTTTACAGGAGACAAGGAAAAAAAATCAGAAATAATAAATGCCTGTATTACAGTTAAACGTAATCTCCGTATCAAAGTCTGACTCCCAAACGCCGTTCGCTATTCAGAATCATATAGGATATCAGGAAGGAACGCAGAAATTGGTTTAAAAAATATGTGTATAACTCAAGACCTCTAATCAAAAACATATAATTATTACTGATGAAGTACTAGCCAACAAGCACACAATACTGAAACAAAACACGCACTTTCAATACTGTCTTCACAAACATAAGACTATGTGTCATGTGCACTATTCATATGCATTGGATGTATGTAAATGATAGAAATTATGTTAATATTCATATGAATGTTATTCCAATAATTTAGTCCACTTACTTTCCCCTCTTTCCCATGTTGTACCCATGTTCCAGCTTATGCCCCCTAATCACACTTCTCTTACCCCCACATTATTTCCGCTTACTCACTGTTCTCCCCTAGCTCATCACGCTCACTATTCCCCATACCTCTCCCTCTCTCTTTGATTCTCCCCTACCTCTCCCTTTTTTTCTGTTCCCCCTAAATCTCTCTCTCTCTCTCTCTCTCTCTCTCTCTGTCTCTCTCTCTTTCTCTCTCTCTCTCTCTCTCTCTCTCTCTCTCTCTCTCTCTCTCTCTCTCTCTCTCTCTCTCTCTCTCTCTCTCTCTCTCTCTCTCTCTCTCTCTCTCTCTCTCTCTCTCTATCTATCTATCTATCTATCTATCTGTCATCCTTACGTCCCCCGCTTCCTGTACTCCCACCTCTCCCCTTCTCTATCTCTGTCTATCTCTCCTCTCCCTGTTCCCACCTACCTCTCCCTCTTACTGTTCCCGCTATAGCATGCAAAAGTGTCCAGGTGCGAAAGTGTTCCCTATGCTCCACACCCCTCTGTTATCCTTGCTCAAATTCGTGTATGAAAGGTTTTATGGGGCTGATATCCCAAATAAAGCATGATCATCAATAATTGTTATTACGAGTATATATAACGCATCATCCGTAGTCTGATAATTTATGATTATTTATCGAATATTTACAGCCTCCGAGTACCTTCGATTCACAGAGTTCCGCACGGTATGGACATATCATCCTGCACTTTCACTTTTTGAAGCAAACACTGCGAATTCCATGTTTTTTTTGCTAGGGTAGAGAAAGGAGTGATTTGCGCTATTCTACGTAATTTTTCAATAAGAAATGGTCACTATCAGCTCATTTATTGATCAAAGTAGGTCGGCCCATTCACCTCCGATGCAACGATGCAAATGTCCGCTCCGAAAATCTTAATAAAATGTCGTGTTTCTAATATATTTGTTAACACACAGCGATTGTGGTAACGCATATCAATAAAATAAGGACTCCTACAAATTCGGCTGAAAGGAAAACATAGACTTACCCAAAATAAACTTGTAATAATGAGGCTTATAATTATGAGGCTCAGTCGATCACAGCACGAGAACTAAAAATCCTTGAGTCACAACGCCCCTCGCACATTCATATTTTACAAAAAGTGGGCTACAAAACAATTTTCTGTGGACATACTGCAAAAGAAGCATGAATAAACCATATTCACACGGAATTTTTACTTCCGTGGTGCAGTAATATTAACATGAGAAAGAAAAATATTCGCCCTTCTTCGTCTTTATATTGAGAACCGACCCTCTAGCGAGATTAACCATTTACATTTCTGTTCATTGCTTACTTTGTGGGCACATCTTTAAGCTAACAACAGTCTGCACACCCATCCAACTTATCAAGAATGGAATAATCTTTATTCTTTTTATTCTCTTTATTCCGTTTGATGGTCAGGGAACTGTGTACTTCAAAAAAATTACACTAGTACAGTAATACTAATAACATCAATTGTGCATATGCCAACATCCAGTCCATTGGAAATAAAACAATATGATTATGGGAGTTGATCATTGAGCATAAGTTTGATATTTATGAGATTACTCCTTTGACTTATACCCTGAAACACCAACCAAAGGTTCACAAGAGAGGAGGAGGAGTAGGGATGTTCATATCAAAGAACTTCACTCATGTAAAAATTATTGATTTTCGTAGGTTTAGTATCTCTGAGGATATGGAACTGAATCTAAAGCTGGATCAAATGTCTACATTTCTTGTTGCTTATATATATATATATATATATATATATATATATATATATATATATATATATATATATATATATATATATATATATATATATATATATATATATATATATATATATATATATCCCAAAAATCTAAAGAGACCCTATTTTTTTATGATTACAGTCACAATATAATTTATCTCGGTGGTGACTTTAATTTATGGGTGGATGACTATTAGGACCACTATGCCGCATAATTTTTAAGTGTGATGGCTTTCTATAACTTTGCCACTCAATGTTTCGCTCAGGTCATAAATCTGAATGTTAATGAACTGCTAAGTAAAATTACAGACAAAATATCTGTAGAAACTGCAACTGCTTGCTCTCATGATATGTACTTAAATGTTAAGGGGGAATGTTTAGGTTACATGGTTGAACTTTATTATAGTATCAGTAAGTCATGCTATGATAATATGTGTCCAATGATAAATAAGGAGGTAGTTGTGAAAGAAGGCACACAGTGATTTAATTTTGAGATTCAAAATCCTATAATTGAAAGGAGAAGGAATGAGAGAAAATGGCATAAATTTTCCAATGAGCTGACGCGGCAAGATAATATTGAATCCAAAAGTAAGGTTAATAAGATGACAAGGGAATACAAATGTATTTATTTTAGGGAGAATTTTAGAGATAGCCTCCAATGTAAAAATACTTTTACTATCTATCTGATGATCGAACACATATGTATCAATCATAACAATTATTATTATATATATTCACATTCATATATTGCATTCCACATGCGGTGTGTTTCATTATTCATATATTTCATACCACGTGTGCCACACATGGCCAGCCAGTCTGATCTATTTTTAACCTTTTCTTTTTTCTTCCTTTCTCCCTCTCAAGGGAATACCACACCTTCCTTCCCTACATTCCTGCCAGTCCTTAGGGAAAAACACCTGCATTCGCCTTCCTTGTCTTCATCGCAGGGCATTGGTCAGAATAATGACTTCTACCATTGGCTCCTGCACCCCATTTCCAAGCATCTCATTGGTAATTTCTCCATATCAGAGGTTGTATCTGACTCGTTTCTCTCACATAAATAAAGCGTACGCGTAGGTAGAGAATCAGTCTGTTGAGAGTCAGTTCATATCAGTCTGTTGAGAGAGTCAGTTCATATCAGTCTCTTCAGTTCATCATCAGACTACGATCAGTCCAGTTCAGAGAGAGAGAGAGCACATCAATATCTTCACGTCTGTAATCAATTGTCTCGGTATCATGCGTTTACATTCTGTCAATTATTAAATCAGGAAGAGCTCTTATAAATTGTGACTTACTCGCACAATCAACAATATCAAACCACTACCCACGACCTACTCTCGACCAACAATATCAAACTACTACCCGGTCTTCCAGAGCACCAAGTCTCCTCATCTGATCCAGTAATGCCAATCATCATCAACAAAGGCGGCAAGTATCTGATCTCTTCTCAACGGAGCGGTAATATCTATCCGACCAGGTGTGGCCGAGATTAACCGACAGTTAAAAATCAACCGGAAACAGTGGTGCCAGCGGCGATGTGCGATTGAAAACACGCAAACTCTCGGCTGTCTCAAAAATCCAGTACATGTTGAGGCACGATTATCACACCCCACCACAGGCAAGTTCCGAGGCGTCATCATTTCACACAACGCTTCAATCCTGGGTTACCACAGACCCCACGTGCTCACTCTCCTGTCGCTCCTGCCTCATCCCCGTGGCCACACCTGTCTGCCGACACACCTGTTGCCGCCTGTTCCTGTTCATCACGCCGCTTCTCTTTGCTTCTTTGCCGCTCCTGTTTCTTCTTGAAGTGTGGGTGTCCCTTGGCTCTTCTTCCCTGAGCCATGTCCACCCACCACTTTCTCCCATCTGTGTACTCGCGGTCAAGCCTCATCTGCATTCAGATTCAATCTGATTCAGATTATTCTTGCCTTTTCATCTCTTCCATCTGATATTAAGTGGTATCTATCTATCTATCTATCTATCTATCTATCTATCTATCTATCTATCTATCTATCTGTCTGTCTTTATGTCTGTCTGTTTGTCTGTCTGTTTGTCTATCTGTCTGTCTGTCTGTCTGTCTGCCTATCATGCCCCTGCCTGTCCATTTGTCTGTCTGTCTGTCTATCAATGTACATATTATTCCCTTCTGTCTTTCATTATTATTTATTGTTGTCTGTGTTATCATATTGTGTGCTATTCTGTGTTCTCATATTGTTTGCTATTCTGTGTTCTCATATTGTGTGCTATTCTATGTTTTACATTTCTGTGCATATTATTCATTGATTATCTGTGCGATTCAAGTCGCTTATAAAAACACACTCACACTCTGCACTATCTAATCATTACCTGCCAAAATGTCTGCGGACACCTCCGCAACTACTCACATAACCTTCATTCACAAATTTCATCAACTTCCAAATTTTTCTGGAGCTGGCACATAAATTGTTAATCAGTTTATTCAGAGGACTGAGGAGGAATGTACTAGACTTTCAGCCACATCCGATAAGGAGATAATATCCATTTTGAAATCACATATCTGTCACGAGCCCTCGAGTCTCGTTGGCCAGTTGGTGAAATCAGATAAATTTGCTTCTCGCACTACCTTTGATGACTTCACCACTCACCTCAGAAGAAATTTCTAGATTCACTCCAGGCTTGGAGCCACCCATTCTTTTCTCAAACTTTCAAAATCTATCACACAACACGTCCGCTCACATACTAATTCTTATAAGGCAGAAGACATTGCTTCCTCTCTGAGCTTGGAATTGATCGCTCAGCTCCAAGACTTAAATTGGTTCCCTGGTGACTCAATGTCAAAAGATGAGTTAAAAGGCTCATAGCTTTATCTCTTGTTCACCACCTTCCTTGATGCTCCCAATTTCCAGGCTGCAAGTGACATCGAATTCAACAAAACATATTACATATATGATGTCTGCAAAGTCATATCCGATAAGCTCCTCTTCCCAACTCTGAGGCTGTTCAGGTAATCTTTCACCTCACCCCATCACCCACCTTCTTGTTCTTCCTCTCCTTCTGGTGGAAGTTACACTAGACGTACATCCCCTTCGCCTAGATATCAGTACACTCGATCGAAATCGAGATCAAGAAATTGTTACCTGCAACCGTTGCAAGCTGCCTGGTCATGTTCTCGTACAATGTAGGATTGTTCTTTATAACTCAGAAAGACACTCATTTAATCTTGATGCATTCTGCTCCTTCCACAAAAGGGTAGGTCATTTCTTGCAGGACTGCAGGCATTATTATAGTCTCAGGCTGCTCAACATTGTAAGGAAATTCTTCGCGCCTTTCTCTGGCTAATCCATCATCAATCCTCAAAGCTTTACCTTCTTATGTACCTAGAAAATCGAACAGAGCACAAAGTATGCTTCACCCATCCTCCTAACTCAGTACTTCCTTCAATTAACATTAGATATGCTGGATAATTCAATGGCATGGTCACAGATGTTATGTGTCACTGCATCATACAAAACTTTCTTCGACACTGGTTCTACGGTTAACCTTATCAAGATGGATGTATTTAGGGGACTCTATTCCTCTTCTCAGAATCACATCACTGCATTACCTCCTGATATTAATCTCAATGGTGTATCTGGGAAAATTATCATACCTCACAGAAAAGTACTCTTATCACTGTCTTTATCACCCCAGGAACCAGACATAAGTGGTTATTTCTACATTGTATCAAACATATCTTTCAATGCTAATCTTCTCATAGGCTTCAACACCACGTGCAAGTATGGCATCAGCCTTTTTCCTGCCATCAATGAAATCGTTCAAAGAGATACTTATATTCCTACTGTTTTTCCCTCTGATACTTTCTCTCTTTCTGGTGTAGTAACGTCTGTAGCAACTCTTCTTTCTAGTAGCAATTAAACATTACCTACACGGGATTCTTGTATTACATCATCTAGTTTGCCTGTCTCACAGCTTCATTCTCAATCATCTTCCCAGTCAGACGACGGTGTAACTCCTTGTAAACACATTTTGCTAGCAGATCCAGTAACGCTATCTGAAATTATATGGTGTAAAGTTAAATCTGCTGTATCAGGCACTGATATCCTCTGTTATGCAAAACAATCTCCATGTAAAGGTGCTCTTACCACAATCGATGACAATGGATTCTGCAAAATTGGGCTGAAAAATGTTACATCTGCGCCTCCAAAGCTCAATGCTGGTGTACTACTCGGAGAAGCCTTGCCTTTGAGAAAGTTGTAACCTTGGATGATCTGCCTTCTTCCTCTATCAATAATGTATTTACGTATGACAGCCATGACATGTTTTCTCTCCCGCCTGTCACGGATGATCACATATCTGTACTTGATTTCCCAGAATCTGAACAAGAATTACTCGCTCTTCTAAATTATTTCAGAAATGTTGCCTGGCTCCCTCGCGAACCTCTGGGCAACACAGACATCATCACACACTCTATCCATCTGACGTCTGGGTCCAAAACCATCTTACATTCCCAGCTACAGGATGCCACACAGACGTAGACTTCTGCTTGACGAAGCTGTTCAAGGTATGTTGCTTCAGGATGTTGTGGAACCCGCCCGTTCACCTCATAACGCTCCCTTGTTACTTGTTCCTAAGAAACAAGGCGATTAGCGTGTCGTTATCGACTTCAGGAGATTAAACGTATCTACTATTCCTGACCGTTATCCAGTGCCGAGGTCAGGTGATCTTCAGGCTGTAAGTGATCCAAATAGGGTATTTTCCACCCTAGATTTACATTTAATATTCTTTGAAGTTGAACTTTAGGAAAATTCACTTCCTTGTTCTACTTCCTTGATGACGTTATCATTACATCAAAGACTCAACAAGAGCATTTTCACACACTGTCTCTCGTTGTCACGCCTTCAAGCTTCTGGCTTAAAAATCAAACTCAGCAAATGCTCGTTTCTCATACAGCAAGTCAAATTCCTTGGCCATAAAGTCGACAGAGGTGGTATTCACACTTTAAATGACAAGGTAAATGCCGCGAAAAATATATAATCAGTCTTATCGCTCAGCCTCTCACTCATTTCCTCAAGAAAAATCTTGCATTCATATGGTCTGAAAAAAAAAAAAAAATGCCTTTCATCTTCTCAAAACTGTCTTGTGTCAAGCATCAGTCCTTGCTTTTCCTAATTTCGAGAAAGATTTCATCTTATACACTGACGTTTCATCGAATCGGTGCTGTTCTCATACAAAAGGATTCACTTGGTAAATATCTTGTATTAGCGTATGCTAATAGACTTCTAAACAAGGCAGTGCAAAATTATGACGTCACAAAGCGTGAAAGTCTCGCTGTGATCTGGGCGTTACGTCATTTTCGCTAACTTATATTAGGCTATAAAATTCATGTCCACTCTGATCATTATGCTGTCACAGAGATCTTCAAAGGCAACAACTTCACAGGTCAATTTGCTGGCTTACATCTCACGATTCAAGAATTCAGTCCTACATTTTCATACATTTCCGATAAGGCAAACTCAGTGGCTGATGCACTCTCACGAAATATTGCCACTATCTCAGAGCCATCACAGAGAATCCTGCCATGCCAACCATGGATGAAATAAAGAAACATCAGACATGTTATGTTCTAGTGTTGCTTATTACCTCGAATCTGGTGATGAGACAAATCTTCCTAAGTTACAAGTGACTGCTGATACTTTTTTCATGCAAGACGATCTCTTATATAATCCTTGGGATTCAGTCTCTGTTGATTTCCTCAAACTTCAAATTACAGAGAACGGTTATCAGTATCTTCTAGTCTGCGTGGATAGTTTCACTCGTTTCACCATTCTCGTTGCTCTCAAAGACAAAACTCCAAATTCTGTTGGTTGCGCAATCTTTGACGTCATAATTTGTCCTTATGACTCTCCTCGTGTCATCTTATCTATTTATCTATCTATCTATCTATCTATCTATCTATCTATCTATCTATCTATCTATCTATCTATCTATCTATCTATATATATATATATATATATATATATATATATATATATATATATATATATATATATATATATATATATATATATATATATATATATATATATATATATATATATATATATATATATATATATATATATATTTTTTATTTTTTATTTTATTTTTTTTATGTAGGAAGGATACTGGCCAAGGGCAACAAAAATCTAATAAAAAAAATGCCCACTGAAATGCCA
Organism: Scylla paramamosain; assembly: GCF_035594125.1. Classification (NCBI taxonomy): domain Eukaryota; kingdom Metazoa; phylum Arthropoda; class Malacostraca; order Decapoda; family Portunidae; genus Scylla; species Scylla paramamosain. Next base: position 8,292,886 of record NC_087172.1, read on the forward strand.
GTCCCATAAAAGAGTCAAAGCAGTGGTCAAAAATTGGTGGATAAGTGTCTTGAAACCTCCCTCTTGAAGGAATTCAAGTCATAGGAAGGTGGAAATACAGAAGCAGGCAGGGAGTTCCAGAGTTTACCAGAGAAAGGGATGAATGATTGAGAATACTGGTTAACTCTTGCGTTAGAGAGGTGGACAGAATAGGGGTGAGAGAAAGAAGAAAGTCTTGTGCAGCGAGGCCGCGGAAGGAGGGGAGGCATGCAGTTAGCAAGATCAGAGGAGCAGTTGGCATGAAAATAGCGGTAGAAGACAGCTAGATATGCAACATTGCGGCGGTGAGAGAGGGGCTGAAGACAGTCAGTTAGAGAGGAGAGTTGATGAGACGAAAAGCTTTTGATTCCACCCTGTCTAGAAGAGCAGTATGAGTGGAACCCCCCCAGACATGTGAAGCATACTCCATACATGGACGGATAAGGCCCTTGTACAGAGTTAGCAGCTGGGGAGGTGAGAAAAACTGGCGGAGACGTCTCAGAACACCTAACTTCATAGAAGCTGTTTTAGCTAGAGATGATATGTGAAGTTTCCAGTTCAGATTATAAGTAAAGGACAGACCGAGGATGTTCAGTGTAGAAGAGGGGGACAGTTGAGTGTCATTGAAGAAGAGGGGATAGTTGTCTGGAAGGTTGTGTCGAGTTGATAGATGGAGGAATTGAGTTTTTGAGGCATTGAACAATACCAAGTTTGCTCTGCCCCAATCAGAAATTTTAGAAAGATCAGAAGTCAGGCGTTCTGTGGCTTCCCTGCGTGATATCTTTACCTCCTGAAGGGTTGGACTTCTATGAAAAGACGTGGAAAAGTGTAGGGTGGTATCATCAGCATAGGAGTGGATAGGACAAGAAGTTTGGTTTAGAAGATCATTAATGAATAATAAGAAGAGAGTGGGTGACAGGACAGGACCCTGAGGAACACCACTGTTAATAGATTTAGGAGAAGAACAGTGACCGTCTACCACAGCAGCAATAGAACGTTCAGAAAGGAAACTTGAGATGAAGTTACAGAGAGAAGGATAGAAACCGTAGGAGGGTTGTTTGGAAATCAAAGCTTTGTGCCAGACTCTATCAAAGGCTTTTGATATGTCCAAGGCAACAGCAAAAGTTTCACCAAAGTCTCTAAAAGAGGATGACCAAGACTCAGTAAGGAAAACCAGAAGATCACCAGTAGAGTGGCCTTGACGAAACCCATACTGGCGATCAGATAGAAGGTTGTGAAGTGATAGATGTTTAAGAATCTTCCTGTTGAGGATAGATTCAAAAACTTTAGATAAGCAGGAAATTAAAGCAATAGGACGGTAGTTTGAGGGATTAGAGTGGTCACCCTTTTTAGGAACAGGTTGAATGTAGGCAAACTTCCAGCAAGAAGGAAAGGTAGATGTTGACAGACAGAGCTGAAAGAGTTTGACTAGGCAAGGTGCAAGCACGGAGGCACAGTTTCGGAGAACAATAGGAGGGACCCCATCAGGTCCATAAGCCTTCCGAGGGTTTAGGCCAGCGAGGGCATGGAAAACATCATTACGAAGAATTTTAATACGTGGCATGAAGTAGTCAGAGGGTGGAGGAGAGGGAGGAACAAGCCCAGAATCATCCAAGGTAGAGTTTTTACCAAAGGTTTGAGCAAAGAGTTCAGCTTTAGAAATAGATGTGATAGCAGTGGTGCCATATGGTTGAAGTAGAGGAGGGAAAGAAGAAGAAGCAAAGTTATTGGAGATATTTTTGGCTAGATGCCAGAAATCACGAGGGGAGTTAGATCTTGAAAGTTTTTGACATTTTCTGTTAATGAAGGAGTTTTTGGCTAGTTGGAGAACAGACTTGGCTTGGTTCCGGGCAGAAATATAAAGTGCATGAGATTCTGGTGATGGAAGGCTTAAGTACCTTTTGTGGGCCACCTCTCTATCATGTATAGCACGAGAACAATCTGTGTTAAACCAAGGTTTAGAAGGTTTAGGACGAGAAAAAGAGTGAGGAATGTACGCCTCCATGCCAGACACTATCACCTCTGTTATGCGCTCAGCACACAAAGACGGGTCTCTGACACGGAAGCAGTAGTCATTCCAAGGAAAATCAGCAAAATACCTCCTCAGGTCCCCCAACTAGCAGAGGCAAAACGCCAGAGGTACCTTCGCTTAGGGGGATCCTGAGGAGGGATTAGAGTGATAGGACAAGATAAAGATATGAGATTGTGATCGGAGGAGCCCAACGGAGAAGAAAGGGTGACAGCATAAGCAGAAGGATTAGAGGTCAGGAAAAGGTCAAGAATGTTGGGCGTATCTCCAAGACGGTCAGGAATACGAGTAGGGTGTTGCACCAATTGTTCTGGGTCATGGAGGATAGCAAAGTTGTAGGCTAATTCACCAGGATGGTCAGTGAAGGGAGAGGAAAGCCAAAGTTGGTGGTGAACATTGAAGTCTCCAAGAATGGAGATCTCTGCAAAAGGAAAGAGGATCGGAATATGCTCCACTTTGGAAGTTAAGTAGTCAAAGAATTTGTTATAGTCAGAGGAGTTAGGAGAGAGGTATACAGCACAGATAAATTTAGTATGAGAATGACTCTGTAGTCGTAGCCAGATGGTGGAAAACTCAGAAGATTCAAGAGCGTGGGCACGAGAGCAGGTTAAGTCATTGCGCACATAAACGCAGCATCCAGCTTTGGATCGAAAATGAGGATAGAGTAAGTAGGAGGGAACAGAAAAGGGGCTACTGTCAGTTGCCTCAGACACCTGAGTTTCAGTGAGGAAAAGAAGATGAGGTTTAGAAGAGGAGAGGTGGTGTTCTACAGATTGAAAATTAGATCTTAGACCGCGAATGTTGCAGAAGTTAATGAAGAAAAAGTTGGGGGGGGTGTCAAGACACTTAGGGTCGTCGACGGAAAGGCAGTCCGACCTGGGGACATATATGGTCCCCTCCCCAGATGGGGACTCCGAGGCTGGTGTAGGAGTCGCCATGATTTAAAAATTTTTGAGTGAAGGGTGTGTGTGTTATTAGGTGCTTGTAGTTTTGTGTGGAGGTAGAGAGTTGTCTTTAGAGGGCAGGCTGTGACTGCCCCCATGTGTTGTGAGACACAAAGGGAAACGTTGAGTGAGGTCACAGCTGGGTTTAATGATAAGTTCACAGCATCCCCTGAACAGTGCTTTAGACCTCACTGGGAGTAATTATCGTTTCGGCAGGTGCCTACTGCCTCCTCCTCTAAATATATATATATATATATATATATATATATATATATATATATATATATATATATATATATATATATATATATATATATATATATATATATATATATATATATATATATATATATATATATATATATATATATATATATATATATATATATATATATATATATATATATATTTTTTTTTTATTTTTTTTTTTTATTTTTTTTATCTAGGAAGGACACTGGCCAAGGGCAACAAAAATCTAATAAATAAAAAATGCCCACTGAAATGCCAGTCCAATAAAAGGGTCAAAGCAGTGGTCAAAAATTGAATAATAAGATGAATAAGTGTCTTGAAACCTCCCTCTTGAAGGAATTCAAGTCATAGGAGGGTGGAAATACAGAAGCAGGCAGGGAGTTCCAAAGTTTACCAGAGAAAGGCATTAATGATTGAGAACAATGGTTAACTCTTGGGTTAGAGAGGTGGACAGGATAGGGGTGAGAGAAAGAAGAAAGTCTTGTGCAGCGAGGCCGCGGGAGGAGGGGAGGCATGCAGTTAGCAAGATCAGAAGAGCAGTTAGTATGAAAATAGCGGTAGAAGGCAGCTATGCAACATTGCAGCGGTGAGAGAGAGGCTGAAGACAGTCAGTTAGAGGAGAGGAGTTGATGAGACGAAAAGCTTTCCACCCACCATTTCCATTCCACCCAGTCTAGAAGAGCAGTATGAGTGGAACCCCTCCAGACATGTGAAGCATACTCCACACATGGAGGGATAAGGCCCTTGTATAGAGTTAGCAGCTGGGGGGGTGAGAAAAACTGGTGGAGACGTCTCAGAACACCTAACTTCATAGAAGCTGTTTTAGCTAGAGATGAGATGTGAAGTTTCCAGTTCAGATTATAAGTAAAGGACAGACCGAGGATGTTCAGTGTAGAAGAGGGGGACAGTTGAGTGTCATTGAAGAAGAGGGGATAGTTGTCTGGAAGGTTGTGTCGAGTTGATAGATGAAGGAATTGAGTTTTTGAGGCATTGAACAATACCAAGTTTGCTCTGCACCAATCAGAAATTTTAGAAAGATCAGAAGTCAAGCGTTCTGTGGCTTCCCTGCGTGATATGTTTACCTCTTGAAGGGTTGGACGTCTATGAAAAGACATGGAAAAGTGCAGGGTGGTATCATCAGCGTAGGAGTGGATAGGACAAGAAGTTTGGGTTAGAAGATCATTAATGAATAATAAGAAGAGAGTGGGTGACAGGACAGGACCCTGAGGAGCACCACTGTTAATAGATTTAGGAGAAGAACAGTGACCGTCTACCACAGTAGCAATAGAACGGACAGAAAGGAAACTTGAGATGAAGTTACAGAGAGAAGGATAGAAACCGTAGGAGGGTAGTTTGGAAATCAAAGCTTTGTGCCAGACTGTATCAAAAGCTTTTGATATGTCCAAGGCAACAGCAAAAGTTTCACCAAAATCTCTAAAAGAGGATGACCAAGACTCAGTAAGCCATACTGGCGATCAGATAGAAGGTTGTGAAGTGATAGATGTTTGAGAATCTTCCTGTTGAGGATAGATTAAAAAACTTTAGATAGGCAGAAAATTAAAGCAATAGGACGGTAGTTTGAGGGATTAGAACGGTCACCCTTTTTAGGAACAGGTTGAATGTAGGTAAACTTCCAGCAAGAAGGAAAGGTAGACGTTGACAGACAGAGCTTTGACTAGGCAAGGTGCAAGCACGGAGGCACAGTTTCGGAGAACAATAGGAGGGACCCAGTCAGGTCCATAAGCCTTCCGAGGGTTTAGGCCAGCAAGGGCATGGAAAACATCATTGCGAAGAATTTTAATAGGTAGCATGAAGTAGTCAGAGGGTGGAGGAGAGGGAGGAACAAGCCCAGAATCGTCCAAGGTAGAGTTTTTAGCAAAGGTTTGAGCAAAGAGTTCAGTTTTAGAAATAGATGTGATAGCAGTGGTGCCATCTGGTTGAAGTAGAGGAGGGAAAGAAGAAGAAGCAAAGTTATTGGAGATATTTTTGGCTAGATGCCAGAAATCATGAGGGGAGTTAGATCTTGAAAGGTTTTGACATTTTCTGTTAATGAAGGAGTTTTTGGCTAGTTGGAGAACAGACTTGGCATGGTTCCGGGCAGATATCTAAAGTGCATGAGATTCTGGTGATGGAAGGCTTAAGTACCTTTTGTGGGCCACCTCTCTATCATGTATAGCACGAGAACAAGGTGTGTTAAACCAGGGTTTAGAAGGTTTAGGACGAGAAAAGTCAGAAATGTACGCCTCCATGCCAGACACTATCACCTCTGTTATGCGCTCAGCACACAAAGACGGGTCTCTGACACGGAAGCAGTAGTCATTCCAAGGAAAATCAGCAAAATACCTCCTCAGGTCCTCCCAACTAGCAGAGGCAAAACGCCAGAGGCACCTTCGCTTAGGGGGATCCTGAGGAGGGTTTGGAGTGATAGGACAAGACAAAGATATGAGATTGTGATGGGAGGAGCCCAACGGAGAAGAAAGGGTGACAGCATAAGCAGAGGGATTAGAGGTCAGGAAAAGGTCAAGAATGTTGGGCGTATCTCCAAGACGGTCAGGAATACGAGTAGGGTGTTGCACCAATTGCTCTAGGTAATGGAGGATAGCAAAGTTTTAGGCTAGTTCACCAGGATGGTCAGTGAAGAGAGAGGAAGGCCAAAGCTGGTGGTGAACATTGAAGTCTCTAAGAATGGAGATGCAAATGCATGGAATGGAAATGAATGGAAATGCAAATGCAAGAGGGAAGAGGAGGGTCCACTTTGGAAATTAAGTAGTCAAAGAATTTCTTATAATCAGAGGAGTTAGGTGAGAGGTATACAGCACAGATAAATTTAGTATGAGAGTGACTCTGTAGTCCTAGCCAGATGGTGGAAAACTCGGAAGATTCAAGAGCGTGGGCACGAGAGCAAGTTAAGTCATTGCGCACATAAACGCAGCATCCAACTTTGGATCGAAAATGAGGAGAGAGAAAGTAGGAGGGAACAGAAAAGGATCTACTGTCAGTTGCCTCAGACACCTGAGTCGGAAGATTCAAGAGGGTGGGCACGAGAGATGGAGATCTCTGCAAAAGGGAAGAGGCTCCACTTTAGAAGTTAAGTAGTCAAAGAATTTCTTATAATCAGAGGAGTTAGGTGAGAGGTATACAGCACAGATAAATTTAGTATGAGAGTGACTCTGTAGTCGTAGCCAGATGGTGGAAAATTAGGAAGATTCAAGAACGTGGGCACGAGAGCAGGTTAAGTCATTGCGCACATAAACGCAGCATCCAGCTTTGGATCGAAAATGAGGAGAGAGAAAGTAGGAGGGAACAGAAAAGGGGCTACTGTCAGTTGCCTGAGACACCTGAGTTTCAGTGAGGAAACGAAGATGAGGTTTAGAAGAGGAGAGGTGGTGTTCTACAGATTGAAAATTAGATCTTAGACCGCGAATGTTGCAGAAGTTAATGAAGAAAAAGTTGAGAGGGGTGTCAAGACACTTAGGGTCGTCGACAGAAAGGCAGTCCGACCTGGAGACATTTATGGTCCCCTCCCTAGATGGGGACTCCGAAGCTGGTGTAGGAGTCGCCATGATGATTTTAAAATTTTTGAGTGAAGTGTGTGTGTGTTATTAGGTGCTTGTAGTTTTGTGTGGAGGAAGAGAGTTGTCTTTAGAGGGCAGGCTGTGACTGCCCCCTTGTGTTGTGAGACACAAAGGGAAACGTTCAGTGATGTCACAGCTGGGTTTAATGATAAGTTCACAGCACCCTCTGAATAGTGCTTTAGAGCTCACTGGGAGTAACTATCGTTTCGGCAGGTGTCTACTGCCTCTTCCTTGTTATTATTATTACGGCCCTCGTACCCCGTCTCGCAAACCACTAATCTCTCTACACCGCACTTCGTCAGTCTCACTCGCTTCTAGCAGTTGGAACCACCCTCCCTCCTGCTGCCTGGATTCAGTAACATCGTCGTGAGTTAGAAGACGTGACGAACACGAACACAAACACTCACACTCACACACGTACACTCACACTCTTCGTTACGCCTGAGCTACTCATATTTGTATTGTATTTTGGCTATATGTCTGTCTTCCTTTATTGCTTATTATTTGGTACATGTTATATTAACTTTGTTGCTTATTAACTTGTATATGTTAGCATCGCTTATTGCTCATTAACTTGTGCATGTTTCGTTAACTTTGGTTTCCTTTATTATTCATTAGCATACATGTTATGTTAACTGTACTGCAACATACTTACTTGAACCAAAGCGGGATCACTGTTTCCTAGATAAGTTGCACGCGCTATGCCCGCTTCAGGTAGTGGATATTTAATCTAATAATGATCGTAAGTTTTATTTCATACTCGTTTCATTATCTAATGATACAAGAAAGGGTACAAGACACTCCTAGTCAACCAACCTCTACCCGTGCTTGTAACATATGTTGGGAGCCTGTCCGGGATGTTTTTATGAACCGGTATGTCATTTGTTTGTTAACGTAACTGCTAGTTAAGTAATCACTGTTTCTGACTTGTTAAGGTTTGTTTTCAGGCGTACATGCTCACTGACATACATAAATAACCACATTATTCACACTCGTTTTCGTCACTTCTTCGTTTATCTCACGATTATCTGCTGGTGGGTGCACGGTGACCTTGCCTTTAAATATTTCACGATGGGCCTGGTGAATAGGTAAAGGATTAACTGCGTATTCACATCGGTAGTTGTGTCGGTTTCAGGTAGGGATTATTCCGTGGAGGGTAGTTCCACTTCCTCACATACTGCTCTGAGACTCATTCTCACTCATTCGGGGACATATAACCTCCAAATCAATTCTTAATTTCCTCACGAGCAACTAGACCAATCTAAACTCAAAGAGTACTTTAGGCCAGCACTTGTTTGTTGTGAGGTACATCATTCGCTACTAACCTACGGCTATTTATATCTGTGATGGAAAGGCTCATTAGGGGTCGCGTCCCTCTCCCTCTTAAATGTTGTTAACTCCTGTCCAAGGGTGCAAATCCCATCTTTGTGGTTAATAATCCTCTTGCATCTTATGCCAGGGCTTTAATTTAAGTGAAAGTTAGGAGATAACTTGTGGTAGAGTTTTTATATCAAATCTTTTTATTTTTCTGCTCAAATGAGTACATCAAAATGGCAAAATTCTTAGACCATTGAGAATTTACAGTAAATTCTTCTGTAGAAGTACTTAAAGCCTCCAAAGTAACCAAGGATCAACTAAAATACATTGCTAGTGGTTTCGAGATTCCATTTCAACATAACATTCGAAAAGATAACCTCATGACTTTCATTTTAACTCATCTTGGAGAAGAACCTAGCCCTAGTAAAGGACTCGAGATAGTCAGACTGAAGATCCTTTTAGAAATAGAAAAAAAAAAAATAGTTAAAATAAAAACCTTGCAAATGCAGAATATGAGAAGGATGAGAGGGAGAAACAAGGAGAACTTGAGAAGGATGAGAGGGAGAAACACGAAAGAGAACACGAGGTTAGACAAAGAAAACATGAGAAACAAGCAGAAAAAGAAAGAGCTCACCAGTTACTCCTGTTGCAAAAACAACTTCCAAACAAAGCTAAGATCACTAGATATTTGTCCCTCTTACCACAGTTCTCAGATCAAGATCACGAAAGTTTCTTCAGGGAGTTCGAATCCTCTGCTGAACACTTTGAATTGCCACAGGAGGATTGGACAGGGCTCCTAAAACCCAAGCTCACTGAGCTTTAACTATCTAGGGAGGTCTAGAAAATAATACTGATTATGGCTCCGTTAAGAAAGGTATTCTAGCGGCATATTCCATTACAACAGACGGTTACAGACAAAAATTTAGGAATCTTAACAAACTCCAACACCAGACATACTTGGAGTTCGCATCAGATAAGTACAGAGCGTTGCAAAAGAGGCTTAAGCGGCTTTAGTCACCACATCTGACCAGCTAGTAAACTTGACCGCCTTAGAGGAATTTAAACGCAAGGTGCATCATTCATCATCAGCAGAAACGAGACAGACTTACTTCAAGCTGCTGAAATTGCAGAGTGTTTAATATCACGAAAACAGATTCCAAGTTATTTACCCCATTTATATGAAAAGAATCAGTTTCCTTTGGTGATAACTTATTGATATTTACTCAGTAAATATCATAAGGGATACTGTGGGAGCCCAGTCACTTGTACTAAAATCAGGAGTCCCTGAGATTGAAAAAAAAAAAAAAAAGCACTGGTGAAAAGGTGTATTTAAGGGATTTTCGTGATCCATTTCCACTCCCGTTAGCCAGAGTACACCTTGACAGTCCTATAGTGAAGGGAGAAGTGATTGTTGGGGTCAGTAGTGATCAGTCTTTGGCAATACCTAATGGTGAGTTTTTTACTGGCTAATGACTTGGCCGGTGGTGCAGTCTTTCCACCCCTTGTCACTAAAGACTCACCACTCCCATATAATACTACAGGGAAACTTGAGCGGGAACAATCTAATTTGTTTCCGGTTTGTGCCGTGATGCGAGCACAAGCCGCCCAGAACAATTCCGTTGCTGCTCAGTCTTTGGCCAAACGTCCGAATCATCCAGCCCAAGTAAACCTAAATCAATTGTTCACTACTAAAGTTCTCTCAGTGGCCCAAAAAGAGGATGAATCATTAACCAAAGTTCACTCCCAAGTCATTCCTAAAGATCAGATTATTCACTACCCATCATTTTACTACCTGGGCGACATCCTTATGAGACTGTATAGACCACCTAAACTTAATGATGATTCAGCATGGGCTGAGGTCCATCAAATAGTCTTGCCAGGAATCTTGAGAACACCCGTGATAGAGATCGCTCATGAAAACGTTGCTGGACAATATTTTATCACGAAAACCTCTGATAAAATATTGAGTCATTTTTACTGGCCAATTCTACGGAAGTACGTAGCTTCATTCGCCAATTGCAGGCAAATCTAACCAAACCAACCCTCCTTACCCCCTACAACCTTTACAAGTTCCTTCAGAACCATTTCAGAAAATAATCATTGATGTTGTAGGGCCCTTAACAAAAACAAAGAAGTGTAACCAATACATCGTAACTGTACTTGACCGAACTACTAGGTATCCTGAGGCTTTCCCTATTTAGAATATCAATGCTAAAACTATTGTCTAAACTCTCACCCACATATTTACCACCTATGGTATTCCCCAGGAAATACAGAACGACCGGAGAACAAACTTCACAAGTGATCTCTTCCGAGCTGTCTTAACTGAACTTGGTATTACGCAGATTCTAGCGACTGCTTACCATCTGCAGTCTCAGGGTGCGCTAGGAAGGTGTCATCAAACCATAGAATCAATGTTACGAAAGTTTTGTTATGAACAGGACCAAAAATGGGACGAGGAACTGCCCTTCATGCTGTTCGCTATTAAAGAATCACCCAATGAGACCCTTGGTGTCTCTCCATTTGAATTATTATTTGGTTGGAAAGGACAAGCGATTCCACTGTCCTTAGGCTTGTCACGATCACCCACTATTTGGATATCTTAAAATCCACCCTTCATAAAGTCCGCTCATTTGCCCACTCTAATCTCCAGTAAACACAACGTGGGATGAAAGTTCATTTTGATATATATATATATATATATATATATATATATATATATATATATATATATATATATATATATATATATATATATATATATATATATATATATATATATATATATATATATATATATATATATATATATATATATATATATATATATATATATATATATATATATATATATATATATATATATATATATATATATATATATATATATATATATATATATATATATATATACTGAGAAGGAGGCGGGAACAGTGATACGGAGGTGTACGTAGGGACAGGAGAGGGAGAGGTACACACGGACGGAGAGAGGGAGAGGTAAAGGGGAACAGTGAGAGGCAGAGACTGGCGGTGTCGTGTGCGTAAGCGTCCCGCACATTATGCTGAGTGCATAACAGAGGTGATAGTGCCTGGCATCGGCGTACATTCCTCACTCACAAAAGGTACTTAAGCCTTCCATCACCAGAATCTCATGCACTTTATATTTCTGCCCGGAACCATGCCAAGTCTGTTTTCCAATTAGCCAAAAACTCCTTCATTAACAGGAAGTGTCAAAATCTTTTAAAATCTAACTTCCCTCGTGACTTCTGGTATCTGGCCAAAAATATCTTCAATAACTTTTCATCTTCTTTCCCTCCTTTATTTCAACCAGATAACACCACTGCTATCACATCTATTTCTAAAGCTGAACTCAAACCTTTGCAAAGAATTTTAATAGGTAGCATGAAGTAGTCAGAGGGTGGAAGGGGAGAAACAATCCCAGAATCGTCCAAGGTAGAGTTTTTAGCAAAGGTTTGAGTTTAGCTTTAGAAATAGATGTGATAGCAGTGGTGTTATCTGGTTGAAATAAAGGAGGCTCATTTACCCACTCTAATCTCCAGTAAACACAACGTGGGATGAAAGTTCATTTTGATATATATATATATATATATATATATATATATATATATATATATATATATATATATATATATATATATATATATATATATATATATATATATATATATATATATATATATATATATATATATATATATATATATATATATATATATATATAATATGTTTAAGAGAACAGCCTTCTACACAAACATAAGAATCTCATGTCTCGGGGAGAGAGCCCTCTCTCCAAGTATCAGACTGGGGCACTCCACTAGAAAGTATCGCACTGTATGGGGAGCTAAACAGTCATCACAGAATGGTTGAGTTTCTCGGGACATGAGGTAACCATGAGTGAGATGTGTGATGTATCCGGAGATGGGCTTGTGCAGTCTCTGAGGGGCGCCCCTGCATGGAAAGTTACCGAAGTTTTCTCACCCATCTTAGTGGTGGCAACCACATGTTCCCACATGTCCTGCCAACTGGCAAGAACTGACACCCTTACACTGGAGTATAAATCATGAAAGGGAGTAGGGTGGAAGAAGCAACCCGAGTTGCCACCACTTTAGCCTGCCAATCGGCCTTCTCATTACCATGAACTCCCAGACGTGCAGGTACCCAACAAAATATTATGATATCCTCTACTGGGACCCGTGAAACATACGTCATTATTGATTTGCACATCAGGAATCGTAATGGAGGTGTGCATTGTTACGCAATCCGGAATTTCCTGATAACCCACAACCGTGGCTTTCATATATCTCCAATTTTCATGTAAAGTAACCATCCAAAAAACCTTTAAGGCTGAGCTAACTATTCCTCATTAGTTAAGGTCACTTTGGCATAACGGCCACCGACCACCGAAAACATTTCGCTTAATAGCCTTAAACGATTCTTCAGATAGGACATTCACAGTAGCACCAGTGTCCACAGCCAGTGATACCCCGCAAGGCCCTACCCTAATAGGCAAAGCCATGATGTTTGTTTGTTCACAGGCAGTCGCAATACTGTAATAAATAGCTAAGTCCTTAGTGGCTGTGTTTGCTAGTTAGTTACCTACTTGATCCAACCAAGTTTTTGTAGAGGAGGGTGCACGACTTTCCTGATAGTCGACGACTCGAAACACGCCGCGCTTCCATGATTTCACGTATCTGTGCAATGTGTCGACAAGATATTCCAGAATCTTCGTGTTTAGAATAGATTAAAAAAAACTTTAGCGAGGCAGGATTTTAAAGCAGGAGGATGGTAGTCTAAGGAATTAGAGCGGTCACCCTTTTTAGGAAGTCTGAAAGTAGGCAAACTTCCAGCGAAAAGGGACATGTTGTTACATGTTGTTTGACTAGGCACAGTTTCAAAGAACAATACTTTTACTGTTCTCTGAATCTGTGCCTTCATGACTGCATTTTGTTTAGTTAGATTCATAAGCCTACCCAAGATTAAGGCTGAAGGATCTTAATGGGTAGCATGAAGAAGTCGGAGGGTGGAGGAGAGGGACAAACCCTGAATTATCCAAGGCAGAGATTTTAGCAAAAGGTTTGAGCAATGGTGCCATCAGGCTGAATAAAGGAGGTAAAGATGAAGAAGCAGTTATTGGAGATGTTTTTTGGCTAGGTGCCAGAAATCACGAGGGGAGTTGGATCTTGAAAGATTTTGACATTTTCTATTAATGAATGAGGTTTTGGCTAGTTGGAAAACTGACTTGGAATGATTCCGGGCAAAAATATGAAGTGCATGAGATTTTGGTACCTTTTGTTGGCTAACTCTATCATGTATACCACGAGAACAGGCTATGTTAAACCAAAGTTTGGAATATTTCGGGCAAAAGAAAGAGTAAAAAATGTACGCCTACATGCCAGCCACTATCACCTCTGTTGTGCGCTCACCACACATAGTTGGGTCTCTGTCGCGGAAGCAGTAGCCATTCCATGGAAAAACAGTATAATATCTCCTCAGGTCCCCCATATTAGCAGAGGTGAAACGCCAGAGGTCCTTTCCTTTTGGATGATCCTGAGGAGAGATATGATAAGATAAAGGAGAAGATAAAGATATCAGGTTGTGATAGGAGAAGCCCAATGGAGAAAATAAGGTGACAGCATATGCAGAAAGATTAAAAGTGAGGAAAACATCAAGAATGTGTGTATCTCCAAGCTGGTCAGGAATACGGGTAAGGTGTTACACTAATTGCTATAGATCGTGGAGGATAGCAGAGTTAAAGGCTGGTTCATCAGGATGGTCAGTGAAGGAAGAGGAAAGCCAAAGTTAGTGCTGAACATTGAAGTCTCCAGGAATGGAGATCTCCACGAAAGGGAAGAGAGTCAGGATGTGCTCCATTTTGTCAGTCAAGGATTTTTTTTTTTATAGTCTGAGGAGTTAGGTGAGAGGTATATAACACAAATAAATTTAGCTTGAGAGTGACTCTATAGTCTTAGCCAGATGGTGAAAAATTCGGAATATTGAAGGGCAAGGGCATGAGAGCAGGTTAAATCTTTGCGCACATAGAAACAACATCCAGCTTTTGATTAAAAATTATGACATAAAAAGTAGGAAGAAACAGAGAAGGGGCTACTGTCACTTGCCTCACACACCTAGGTTTCGGTTAAGAAAAGATGAGGCTTAGTAGGGGAGAGGTGGTGTTCTACAAATTGAAATTTAGATCTAAGGTCGCGATTGTTGGAGAAGTTAATAAAGAAAAAGTTGAGGAGGGTGTCAAGAGATTTAGGGTCGATACCAATATTTGTGGTCCCCTCCTCAGACGGGGAATCCGAGTCTGGTGTAGGAGTCGCCATACTGAATTGAGAATTTTAAGTGAAGAATGTGTGTATAATTAGGTGCATGTAGTTTTGTGTGAAGGAAGAGAGTTGAGAGGGCAGGCTGTGTCTGCTCCCTTGGCGTTGTGAGACACATTAGGAATATATGAAAAATCGTCTTTTTACCTTCAAATAGTATGCCATTCATATAATCGTACAATCTTAACACAAAATTAAACCGCTAGATGTCGTCGCTGCTCATCCAACTGTAGGAAAGAGAGCTAAAATATTGTTGTATTAAATCCCAGCTACGTAAAGATACATAGAACATTGATCATCATGATACTATTGAAATGATGTATCGACTTTTCATTATCCGGTATGGATAATATTGAGAGAATGTGGTTAAATTAATTTTTTTTTGTGTGATTATCGAGTAAACTGCTAGCATTATCTTAAATAAAGCATATTACAAGTATAAAAACCATTGATTTGGACAGTGAAAAAAAAAATCACACTATACTATATAGTATGACAACCTACTCAGTAACATCGTGATATATGGCCCTGTTTTTTTTTGGGGGGGAGGGGGGGTTAGTATCCCTCTCACGAAGCGAGCGACAAGGCAAAGCAATCGAGAACCAAAACAAACATCTCTCAGGCAATCCTGCTGCTGCTGTAGTGTCCAGCTACCGTAATCCATTGCTTAGGGCGTAGTGGAGATGGGCACTGCAGCAACATTCAACTTTTTGTCCAACAACGTGTTTCTTAACCCTTTCAGTGCTCCGGACCACGATCGTGGCTTTGAGGGAAATGCCTCCTGACCACGATCGTGGTCCCATATATGACGAGCCACAAAATTAAATTGCGCGCCTCCTGGCTGCTGCTTGTGGCCACCTGACACTCTCCCATCCTCGCTCGACTCATGGGACGCGCCACTAGTTGTGTGGTTAGGAAAATATAGTCACAATGGCAATCACACCGTAAGGTATCAGATGCCCCTTTTTTCACAATTATTATTATTTCCAGACGTCGCTAGCGGCTATTTGTGCATTTATTAACTGAAATAACATGAATAACGATAAAATCTTGTTGTTAGAGAGCAGATATGCCAGATATAATTCATTTATTGGTAGTATAATGCGTATTTCGTATATTACCATATATAGGCATGTGTATCCTCGCTCATGACTTCCTCTCGCTATATTGTTTACATAAACCTTACATGGTAACCGCACTGAAACAAAGGAGGAGGACTGTACATTCTGGAGCAATTTTGAGCAACTGCAGCTCAAATTAGGTGGAAAATACTTCGTAATTTAAAGAGAAATGCTGCACAAGTTGCGGCGGAAAATAACCACCCACTACGATGGCAACACTCAAAAGCGCACAACGTATCACCAGAAATACAACTTCCCATCATTATTGCATCCCTTTCCAGGCTGAGTAGAGACCTAAATTTTTTACAGTGGATGCGTAGAACTCTATTATGCATGAGAATATGATTCTTTTCCATTTATACAAACCTCGATTTTTCGGCCGGATTTGCGTATCACAAACATGATCCAAAAACCTATTTGCGCAGCCGAGTCAGGTGTTTGTTAGAGATACAGCATTACTATCGCCAGGACACTCGAGTTGCCAATTATCTTTTTATTAAAACTGCCGTTTCCATAAACTACGAAGGAGATCTATGTAATTTGGACTTTTGACTGTCACAGACATGTTGCCTTTATGTTTACTGTCGTCTAGATTAAGACGTTTCAAATCAAGAGTGTATTCATTTGGAAATCTTAATATGACCAAATAAATCTCAATGCCGATTCACTAGAAAATAAACTTATATACATTTATTCATGAAAAGAGTTTAATTTTACTTGTATTACTACTTAGAAGGGATTACGTAGAAAAATATATTTTATAAGCCCATTGCATCTTCATGTAAATAGAATAACACTGTAGGTATATCTGATATTGCTTATATGTGAGAGAAGAGTTTGTGTCTGTGCTGCCACCTGGTGACAACCACTAGTTCTGAAAACTCCCCAGTAGAGTCGCGTTAACAGTGTGATAGAGGGTCATCTGTCACCCTGTCTAGCGAGAAATGACAACAATGTGGCACTTGGCAGGCTACAACCGAGAGCAAACTTTTGGCTTGAAAGACTATAAATCAGTAATATCCGTATCATCTTTCGTTCGGGTTTAATTCTCGAGTGTCTGTAGAATTTTAACTTCTTCAGCTGCGATTTCTTTATCACAGTTCCTTTAACTCCCCTTGTTTTTTTTTTTTGGGGGGGGGGTTTCTTCACCATCAGTAGTTACTGACACTTACAAGTTGTGCAGAAAATGAGAGAGAGAGAGAGAGAGAGAGAGAGAGAGAGAGAGAGAGAGAGAGAGAGAGAGAGAGAGAGAGAGAGAGAGAGAGAGAAGAATAAACAGGAAAAAAAAATGTAGCATGCAACCAATGGATTATATACAGTTATACTCGAAGCCTGTACTCGCTGGTTGTTCTACGTTGTTGTTAAGTCTAAGATCGTTCTGAACGAAAACATACCCTTAATCTCCTCGTCTAAGTCTGGTTTCTTACCCGAAGATCGTTGTCTTCCTCGAGGATCGGCCTCGTTCTCACCGCTCGAACAAATGTTCTTTTCTTTCTCGAGAACTTGTCGAGATTATTCTGTTAAGAGTGATGATGATGTGTGAATAATCCCAGGTCAATCCTTCGGAGGATAACACATCAAAGTCGGTTATATTATCAATTCTACTGCAGAGGTTGGTTAATAATTGCAGTTGTGAAGATAGGTCCCCACCTAAATTAACAGAGCGAGGCGGTAGTGCCGAGACGCTTACTGGTTCCAAACCACTTGCCTCCACACTTGTACTCTCAGCCCAGCTGTTTCACTGAGCAGTCTGTGTTCGTGTGTTTATTCTTCACTAGCAGAAAGATTATTTTTTACTTTTATAGCGATGTCACATTTATCTATAATAATTGTTATCATCTGGTTTTAGAAGTACGTCCCCCAGTTTACCACCGATTTGTTATGGAGAAATCGGTGAGGTTGACTCAGACCAGGTTGTCACCGCTGTACTTAACAAACGGTAGTCTTCTCTCTCTCTCTCTCTCTCTGGTTCTGTTTAATGACGTTTTCTTAAGTAAGAATTAACAGGGTGTGAAACCACCAGGCCACTAAAATTTCTATGTATTTACAAGATTACACACGGTCCTTTTCATTGGCAAAACTGCCAACCGAACAAGCTAAGCGTTTTGAGTCGTCGTTTTTCTCAACCCCTCAGTTGTTAACTCTGTACAGGGGCCTTATATATCCATATATAGAGTATACTTCACATATATGGGGGAATTTCCACTCATACCGCTCTTTTAAACAGGATGGAATCAAAAGAGTTTTGTCTTATCAACTTGTCTCTTCAAAATGACTCTTCAGCTTCTCTCTCATCGCCGCAATGTTGTTTCTTCTGCTATATGTTGATTCGTAACCACTCGGGGAGGTTAGAAAGAAAGAAGCGCTTGGTAGCTGAGCAGAAATTTTAATGTTTAACGGTCCTAATAAAGAACACAGGAAAACTCTGCTATAACTTTAAACACAAAACCTTTTGACAATGAATAAAACGATTGAAACATTGAGACAAACACATTACCCTCTCAGTTTCATAAAAGAAAAAATATGAAATAAATAAAGTTTTAATGCACCCAGTTACATGATAGCTTTTTACATTTGTAAAGTATTAGGAGCTTTCCGAATACGATACATGTTATGGTTAATCGGTGCGGTTGCCTCAGACGAAGCTGTCACCGTTGTATTCACCATACAGTAGTCTTCTCTCTCTCTCTCTCTCTCTCTCTCTCTCTCTCTCTCTCTCTCTCTCTGGTTCCGTTTAGTGATGTTTAGTTCAGTAAAAATTATAGCGTGGATTTGGAAGGTCACTAGAGTGACAAAAAAGCGTCACTAGAGGTCACAAAATTTGCATACGGTGGTAAGACTGCCCACTGAACAAGCCACACACCTGAGTGCTGCCAACACTCCTCTGTCGGCACGCACTGGCACCGGCCCCTCGGGGGAGGATTTGACATATTAAAAAGAAAAAAAAAAAAACAATAATAATATTTATAATAAATAAATAAATAAATAAAAATAAAAGGAGGGTAATACTACATAAATAAGGAAGAAAATATGCAGAATCTCTCCTATTCATATATCCCTCTCTGCAGGCTCCAAATATGCATATTAAATAAACCTACCTAGCATCCACATTCACCTGACCTTAGCACGCACAGCTCAGGCAGAGAGGAGACAGTGTAGGAAACAAGGAGAAAATCTAATACAATACTACTACTGCTACTACTACTACTACTACTGCTACTACTACTACTACTACCACTACTACTACTACTACTACTACTACTACTACTACTACTACTACTACTACTGCTACTACTACTACTACTACAACTGCTACAATAACAACAACAACAACAACAACAACAACTACTACTACTACTACTACTACTACTACTACTACTACTACTACTACTACTACTACTACTACTACTACTACTACTACTACTAACACCAACATTAACAACGACAATAACAACAACAATAACAACAACAACAGCAACAGCAACATCAACAACAGCAACGACAACAACAGTAACAACAACTAGACAACAACAAGTATCGCTCGGTCACATACCTCCCGCGTCCTCGCGGTAAAAAAAAAAGAAAATAAATAAATAATAAATAGATACTACTACTACTACTACTACTACTACTACTACTACTACTACTACTACTAAAAAGTGTGCCTAACCATGTTATAGTGTGTTAGCTGTTAAGAGTGTCCTTTTCGCTGAGCAACTATATCAGCGCAAAGCCTAATCCAGTCTCATCTATCCAGGGATGGATGAGCTTTCACGACATCAAAGAACAAAGTAATTAAAAGAAAAATAATGACAAGAATGAATACCAACAAACTGGACTAAAAGACTCCGGAAGAGATTCTTCTGCAAACAAACAAAATCAGAGTGATTGGAGAGTATTAATAACGTAAGTAAGCCTCGTGAACAAAATATTCTTAAAGAGGTAGAATGAGAAATAAACGAGATATACGAGTAGCGAATACTTCTTACAGATGCGAAAGTAAGTAATGACATGACATGACGAAAATCGTATACTGCATAATGATAGGTCATTGATGAATAAAAGGAAGAGAATGGGTGACAGGACAGAACCTTGAGGAACACCGCTGTTAATAGAATAGTCACCGTCTACCACAGAAGCATTAGAAAGGTCATAGAGGAAACTTGAGATGAAGCTACAGGGAGGAGGATAGAAGCCGTAAGAGGGTAGTTTGAAAATCAAAGCTTTGTGCCAACACCATCAAAAGCTTTTGATATGTCCAAGGCAACGGCGAAAGTTTCACCAAAATCCCTAAAAGAAAATGACCAAGACTCGGTAGGGAAAGCCAGATTATCAGTACAGCGGCCTCACGGAACACAACCGCGATCAAGTAGAAGATTGTAAAGCTATAGATGTTCTAGAATCTTCCTCTTGAGGATAGATTAAAAAACTTGAGAGGGGCAGGAAATTAAACCAATAAGACAGTAGTTTGAGGGATTAGAGCGGTCACCCTTTTTAGAAACAGTCTGAATGTAGGTAAAGGAGGGAAAGGTAGACGTTGATAGAGCTGGAAAAGTCTGACTAGGCGAGGTGCAAGCACAGAGACACACTTTCAGAGGACAATACTTCTATTCTTCTCTGATTAGGAAATTAGAAAATAATAGGTTAGTGTATCTTATTGGGGCTCCAGGTGTGTGGTGGGGGAGTGAACCCTTATCATTTAGGTTACAAAATGTTAGGTTAGGTTAGCTTACCATATGGGGGTGTCCAGAAGGGGCGAAGTCCTCCCCCCTTAGGAGGTTACAAAATATTTAGTTTACCTTATGGGGGGTGGTCCAGTAGGTTACAGGGGGTCAAGGGGGGAGTAGTAGTTGAAACTGCAAATTTACCTAAACTTATGCGTGAAGAAATCGTTCAGCTATGCCAGGAACTAAATCCACTTATTGCTCAACCAACTCGCATGGCCCATGCTCTGCTTGTTGCAACACAAGTATTAATTGCCCTGAGATTCTTTGTAAGTGGTGGTTTTCAAAGTGTTGTTGGTGATACCACGAGTGTGCACCAGTCAAGTGTTTCGAGAATAATAGCTGGTGTCACTGCAGCTCTCTACAGGAAAACACTCGCAGAAGTTAAGATGCCCAACGTACTAAAAGAACGCACAACTGTAGTAAGAAAAATTGTGAGGAAAGCAAGTTTTTGTAAAATGGCTGGGGATGGTACACATAGTTATAAAAACACCAAACCAAAATGAGCATCTTTACATTAATTGTAAAGGGCACCATTCCCTTCATTGTCAAGATGTGTGGATAGTGAACACTTATTCATGAACTGTGTTGCAAGCTACCCTAGAAATACACACAACTTATTTATTTGAGTAAACTGTATTCTCTGAAGAAAATTACAGCATGGAGAATATGGTGTTAATGTGCTTCTAGGTATGTACGGTTTGGCAGAAAGCCTAAGAAAGTACTATAGTGATAATAAAACTGCGTAATCATTAGATGAAAGTGTAATTTATTATACCACTTCGAAGTATCACTTGTCTGACTATAAAAAAAAAAAAACATAGTATGTATGTATTTACATATAGAAAACAAACTTAACTTGGATAACAGTTAATCAGTTAGCTACATAAAAAAAAATAACAATGTGTTGGTGAACATTTAGGATTAATTGTTATAATGAAAAAAAAAGTTATTTGTTCTAATACCTTATGAAGTGGGGAAAACCAAAAACTAAGTCAAACACAGTATTGTTTTTAAAGTGGTAGCATTTACTGATGAAGATGATAAAGTATAATATAATGACAACATTTATTGTACAAAAAAAAAATAAAATAAATAAATAAATAAATATATATATATATATATATATATATATATATATATATATATATATATATATATATATATATATATATATATATATATATATATATATATATATATATATATATATATATATATATTCTTTGTATCATACGACACTACAATCTTTATTTTGCCCTAGATAAGTAAGATATCTGCATGGAATGCACATCAAAGGTAGAGAATACAATGGTAATGAAAAAAAAAAAAATCCAAAACTAGAGATATCACAGTCTGTGAAATCATATAGTAATATTTCAAATAATTTGTAGTTCATATCACTTTATGTTTTATCCAGCATAAAAAAAAAAAAAAAACATAATAAAACACACTATCCTACATAATCTTTAAACAACTATTTTTTTCATCACCATCATCTCTATAATGATGACGATAATGGCTACATTTTATCACTATTCAGGTGTGTGTACAACACGAAATGACTTCACTAAAACCTGAGCAAAGGTAGTTCATAAGTTATTCTTGCAGACAAGTCAATGAAATATCTAAAGGCCATCACACATCATATTGTACATAAAAAAGCCTTAACAGTTATAAATAATGATACATGTAAATCATGTTATGACTAAAACTGCAAGAATCAAATAATAAAATATGGTTATGCCTTACACTTAAATATTTACATAAATAATAGCTATTTCTTAAGACTAAAGTTAATGTTAATTATACTAAAATAAATGCTAATTATTAATACCTCTTGGTTTTAGCTATTTATCTATAAATATACATAAAAAAAAAGGTTACAAGAAACTTGCTTAAATATTATTTTGCTTAAACTGCCACAGCCTAACAAAAATATCAAATGAGTTGCTAAAGCAGTCAAGTGTTGCTCAACCGGTCCAAAGAATTGCGCTTTTCATACAAAAAATTCTGATGTCTGTTTGCATCTGCAACATCTACAATGCTACTCCCTCTCTGGTATACCTCTGCTATTCCATTTGAACTCTCTGTCGCCTTGGTGGCGGTGGAGTTTCCTGCTGAGGTTCCTCAACTGTGTCACCATCTCCCTGTGTGTGTCTCCGAAAGATCTCCAGGGGAAGGCACACGGGAAGGCCCAAGAGAGGGTGGCAGGGCTGTGGACCACTACATCTTCCTCCAGCATAAGCTCAATAGGTGCCCACACACTGTTCTAAGTGTGCTTGATTTCCGTGGTTACAGGAGCACTCAGCGCTCCCAGCAGAACTGCCTTCCTCTCTTGCACTTCTCTGGTGAGTACATAGCACTCTTCGTTGCTGAATTTTTTTTTTTTTTCTAAGCCTTTAGCTTGCCATGGTATACTTTTAGTATACCATTAGTATCCATGTTTACAAACACAGTTGATAAATTCTGCGAATGTGATTGGCTGCACGTCACTGTAATGCCTGCATTTGATTGGCCGAGACGTTCTGACGTCATCAGATGCCGTGATATCTGTACTCCCAACACAACCCTCCCTTAACGCACTACATACAAGACCCTACAAGAAACAGGAAAGACAGTAAGTACATATTTCGTATTAAGGTCGGGGAGTCGAAATTAAGGTTGTCAAAGTAAATGGTACTTAACTTTTTTTTAGAGAGAGGAAAGACAGTCAAAATAGGATTCAGTGCTGACAGACATACTCAGCTATTCATGGGTGTTGTATCGTCAATGACGATAGTTGTTTACAATTGCCGGGATTTTTGGCAACTATGCTCCAGTAAGGGACGGTCTTGTGCGATAGGAGACAAAAACTATATCATTAAGGAAGAGAGTTGGCGAAGATTAATGCAGGATTAGTATTCGACAATTATAAGAAAATATGTACTGCTGAATACCCATCGGTTAGGGAACCTAAGTATAAGAACCTGCCGAATAATGTATCCGTAGCTGTTCCTCGCATGAAGTCATCCGAAAGGAGACTAGACAAACTTGGACCTCAGTATTCTGCATTATATGATAACCAAATTGAAGATATGGTAAATAGAGAAGTTGCCAAAAAGTATGTTGAGATAAACGACAATAAGGGAGTGGTTCATTACATTACTCATCATGAGTTTCTAAAACCGAACTCTAGTTCGATTCTACTTTGTATCTTATTCAACTCAACCTATTATAAGTGACAATTTGAATGATTATTGGGCTAAGGGCCCAAATGTCCTAAATAACCTATTAAGTAGTATTTTCTTTAGATTTCGTTAGGAAAAATTTACAATATCTGGAGACATCTAAAAAAATGTACTACTCTGTGAAACTGGAAACTTTGGATCAACATACCTATAGGCTTTCTGGCATAACAAGGGTGTTAGTAAACCACCTGACCATTATGTTATGATGTATGTAGCTTTTGGAGATAAAATAAGTGGTGTAACAGCTATGGTGGTCTTGAACAAAACTGTGGAGATGCATGAATCTGAGTTCCCAAAGTAAAGAATGTAGTAAGTAAGAATTCATATGTAGACTACATTGTACACAGTTATGATGTGTATGAACCTCAACGATTGATGAGTAATATGAATTTAGTTTTGAGTGAGGTAGGCTTTAAAATCAAACAAAGGATTATGTTCAGCAGTGAATGCGAAAACGCAGATGTGAATCTTTTAGACGGTCATAAGGAGTGTGTCTTTGATATGAACTGGACTAGTTTCCTAAAGAGGATAAATTGAAGTATAAATTGAAGCTGAATTTTTCAAAGAAAATCAGAAATGTGCGAAAGGGTTCTCGTTTAACTCTAACAAATTAAGGAAATTAAATACTTAAGACTTTGACCATGAAGATAGTACTGAGCCAGATCACTGCTGTCTATCATCCACTAGGAGTAGGCGTACCATTTACATTAATCCCTAAACTGTTAATGAGAAAAATTGCTGACAATGAAAATAGCACGAATACTACACAAGTACACAAGTACACAAGGGGCGATGCACTACCAGATAGTCTGAGAGATAAATGGTACAGCTTCTTTCACGAAATGTATGAGCTGGAGGCTTTGACATTTAATAGATGTATCAAACCTGATAATGTTGTAGGAGACGCCATGCTTGTGATCTTCTAAGTAGCTTACTAGCATATAGTGCCTCAGCATATGTAAGATGAGAGCTAGCCACAGGACAGTATGAATCACGCCTAACATGACTAACAATATGATTGCACCTATCAAACAGATAATTATACTTCGTTTAGAACTGTGTAGTGCAGTATACTTCCATGTCATTTGTGTGTTACCATTGAAAAAGGAACCAGACAAAATTTCAATCTGTCATGCATATAGTAGATTCAAACATAGGGCTCAAAATCAAAAGAAATCCTACGGATTTGGTACATTTGTAGCGAACAGAGTAGCTGAAATACAAACCAAAGCAGATCCAAATGAATGGTAGTGAGCGAGAACCAGTGAGAACCCTGCCGACTTGACAACTAGGCCCTGCCATCCTAACTACCTGCATAGGAATTCTTTGTGGCAGAGGGATTTTCTGTCAAATGAGATAAGCAAATGGCCAATTAGTAAACTATGCAATGAAGAATTGCCTGACAGAGCAAGTGTTACTTTAACATGTGTATCTAATGAGGGATCAGAACCTAATTCAAAGCTGATAAGAGGGGACAAGTTTAGTTGTTATAAGAAGCTACTTAGAGTTGTTGCACTAATTATTGCAGCCGTTAGAAATAAATCTTTTAAAGTGTCCTTATACCACCCTTCTCCTTATTGGCTCACAGAAGCTGAGAAATACCCTATCCATAAAGAGCAGAAAGCTTTGCAACCTGATTGGGAACGTCACTATTGACGATCAAGACCTAGCATTAGTGAATATGGGATCATCGTAGTTGGATAAAGGATGTCTCACTGGCTCAAAGAGAACTGGAACCAAGATTCCTTTATTTTCATGCCATCCAATAGCAAAGTTGTATATCAAACATTTACACAAGATTGATTACGGGGCACTAGAGAATACATAGGCCAAGTTGCAAACCAAGAATACTGTTTGTTTTTCTTTACTTGATCAGCTATAGAACTGTATAGATGTCCAAGGCATGACGTCATATGTAAGTAATTTGTTTGTCTATTAAGATATTGCCAAATGGTAATGAAGGGTCATTCCACGGCACATGCAGAGCGTTAGGTATGGGAATAGACGTCTTTGTAGTGTGGGTTAATTAAGGGGAGGAACAATTGACACACACACACACACACACACACACACACACACACACACACACACACACACACACACACACACACACACACACACACACACACACACACTAGGGTTAGTTGTTGTTATTATTATTATTATTATTATTATTATTATTATTATTTTTATTATTATTATTATTATTATTATTATTATTATTATTATTATTATTATTATTATTATTATCATCATCACTACTACTGCAACCACTTTTATTATTATTATTGTAGTAAATTTTCTTCCACTTTTCCCACCTCTCCCCCTGGTTTGTGCGTAATGAGGTTAAACGAATGTGGATGGTAAGATCAGTTAATATTCATATTTGGAGAATGCAGAGCAATATATATATATATATATATATATATATATATATATATATATATATATATATATATATATATATATATATATATATATATATATATATATATATATATATATATATATATATATATATATATATATATATATATATATATATATATATATATATATATATATATATATATATATATAATGCCTAGAAAGCTCATGATGCAGTATCTGTAAATTTTGTCATGCACTTGACAATACAATGACTTAACTGGAACACTGTGTCAGCTCGGCCTGCACCCTCGCACATCCGAGGAATCACTTTCCCTACTGTGTGTTATACACAAATACCCTTAGTGGCAGACTACTATGGAAACTCCTATTTTATATAAATAGGCCGGGGCGTACAGCCAGTATAGACTCACTTATGCCCTTAAGGCAACTAACCCGACTAATTAGTATCCCTTCTTCTTCTTCTTCTTCTTCTTCTTCTTCTTCTTCTTCTTCTTCATACGACCTTAATTCCATTGTATTGCAGGGTCAGCTGCTCGAGTTATCCTTATCCATCAGTTTCTATCCATTGCATCATCTTGCACTCCCAGCTTGTTCATATCACTCCTTATTACCTCTTCATCTTATTCTCCGTCTCCCAACTCTCCTTCTTCCCCTAACCACCACCATCATTGCCTTCCTCACTGGTTCATCCTCTTCTGTCCTTATCACGTGTCCAAAATATCTTAGCCGTGCTTCTCTTGCCTTCTCCTTGATATTACATGTTCCACACATTCTATCCTCATTTTCGATCCAAAGCTGGATGCTGCGTTTCCGAGTTTTCTACCATCTGGCTACGACTACAGAGTCACTCTCATACTAAATTTATCTGTGCTGTATACCTCTCACCTAACACCTCTGACTATAAGAAATTCTTTGACTACTTAACTTCCAAAGTGGAGCACATTCTGACCCTCTTCCCTTTTGCAGAGATCTCCATTCTTGGAGACTTCAATGTTCACCACCAGCTTTGGCTTTCCTCTCCCTTCACTGACCATCCTGGTGAAGTAGCCTACAACTTTGCTATCCTCCATGACCTAGAGCAATTGGTGCAACACCCTACTCGTATTCCTGACCGTCTTGGAGATACGCCCAACATTCTTGACCTTTTCCTGACCTCTAATCCTTCTGCTTATGCTGTCACCCTTTCTTCTCCGTTGGGCTCCTCCGATCACAATCTCATATCTTTATCTTGTCCTATCACTCCAATCCCTCCTCAGGATCCCCCTAAGAGAAGGTGCCTCTGGCGTTTTGCCTCTGCTAGTTGGGGGGACCTGAGGAGGTATTTTGCTGATTTTCCTTGGAATGACTACTGCTTCCGAGACCCGTCTTTGTGTGAACTTTCATAGAAGCTAAAACAGCTTCTATGAAGTTAGGTGTTCTGAGACGTCTCCGCCAGTTTTTCTCACCCCCCCAGCTGCTAACTCTATACAAGGGCCTTATCCGTCCATGTATGGAGTATGCTTCACATGTCTAGGGGGTTCCACTCATACTGCTCTTCTAGACAGGGTGGAATCAAAAACTTTTCGTCTCATCAACTCCTCTCCTCTAACTGACTGTCTTCAGCCTCTCTCTCACCGCCACAATATTGCATCTCTAGCTGTCTTCTACCGCTATTTTCATGCTAACTGCTCTTCTGATCTTGCTAACTGCATGCCTCCCCTCCTTCTGCGGCCTCGCTGCACAAGACTTTCTTCTTTCTCTCACCCCTATTCTGTCCACCTCTATAACGCAAGAGTTACCCATTATTCTCAATCATTCATCCCTTTCTCTGGTAAACTCTGGAACTCCCTGCCTGCTTCTGTATTTCCACCTTCCTATGACTTGAATTCCTTCAAGAAGGAGGTTTCAAGACACTTATCCATCAATTTTTGACCACTGCTTTGACCCTTTTATGGGACTGGCATTTAAGTGGAGATTTTTTTTTTATTAGATTTTTGTTGCCCTTGGCCAGTGTCCTTCCTACATAAAAAAAGAAAAAAATTCTTCTTATAACTTCACTTTGTCTCCTTTCCAACAGTGAAATGCCAGCTATCCATCTCACCATCCTCATCTCCGTTCTCTCCAGAATGCTTTCCTCTTTCTTCCTTAAAGACCATGTCTCTGCACCATACAGAAGTACTGGTCTCAACACACTTCTGTATATCTTCATTCTCAGCTTCAATGGTATTTTCTTATCTAAGGTTACTCCACTCACTTCCCTCCATTTTTCCCATCCAGCTTTTACTCTTTGTCTAACTGCTTTTTCTGTTCCTCCTTTTGCAATTACTGATCCTAGGTATATGAACTCTCTTGTCTGCTTCAATTTTATGCCATCCTCTGATGTTACATTTATTTCCTCATAACCTTCTCTGTTGCTTACCATTACCTCTGTCTTTTGTGTGTTCACTTTCATTCCCTTTCTCTACAGGTTGCCTTTCGATAACAAATATATCTCCTGTAATTCTTCTTCCGTATCCGCAATGATAACTAGGTCGTCGGCGAACAGCAACTCCCACAAGTCCTCATTGTCTCTCACATCCATCGTTATTGCGTCCAACACTATGAGAAAGAGAAAAGGACTCAAAGCTGATCCCTGATGGAGTCCTGATGGAGTTCCGTTTCCCCATACCTTGTCTGCACTGTTGTTTTTGCTCCCTCATACATCATTTTCACTAGTCTTATCATCTGTTCTGGCAGTCCTCTCTTTTTAAAACTCCAGTACAATACTTTCCTAGGCACCCTGTCATACGCCTTCTGCAAGTCGACAAAACACCAATACACCTTTCTGTTTCCTTCTAGATATTTTTCCTGTATCTGTCGCACAATAAATGTTGCATCTACAGTGCTCAATCCCCTCATAAATCCAAATTGGTGATTGTGAATTTTGACCATCTCTCTCAGTCTCCCTTCTATCACTCTCTAGTATTTTCAGACTATGCTCCAACAGCTTAATACCTCTGTAGTTTTCACAACTTAATATATCTCCTTTCTGCCTATACAACTTAACCATTCTACTTTCCTTCCAGTCTTCAGGCATTTTCTCCGTGCTCCAAATCTTTTCTAACAATGAGTATGCCCACTCCACTCCAAACTCTCCCAGTGCTTTAATAATTTCTATTGTTACTTCAGATTTTCCTCCTGCCTTGTTAGCCTTTCCCTTCTTTATGGCTTTATCCAGTTCCTTTCTACTTATGTTGGGTATTGGGCCTTCCACTGGTAATGTTTCACTCAGTTCTTCATATTCGTTTTCCATGTTTGGAATGTTTCCATGTTTCTTCCATGTTTCTTATTTAACAGGTTTGAGAAATATTCCTCCCAACTTCTTTTTATGTCCTCTTCCATCATAAGAATGTCTCCGTTTTGGTCCTTTACTATTGCTACTTCAACATCTTTCCTCATTTTATTTCTTACCTTCGCTACTATGTATATAATCTCTCCGTCCGGTGTATCCAGCCTCTCATACCAATCTCTGTATGTATTACTCTTTGCTCTGGCTACTGGTCTTTTTGTCTGCTTCTTGGCTTTTCTGTAATTTTCTTTTGTGGTGACATTCTCAATGTCTTTCATTTGTTTTAGTGCTAACTTCTTATCCTTTATTGGAGCTTGAACCTCGTCGTTCCACCACCATGTATCTTTCTCTTTTGGTTTCCCACTTGTCTTACCACAAATCTCTGTTGCTTTTGCTTCTAATATATCTTTCATATCTTTCCACACCTCCTCTGTTGTTTCTGGTAAGCTGCCAGTTCTGTCTTTCCCTGAACGTTTCTTCAACTTTGTTTCTAAACTCATTCTTCTTTTCACTTTTCAGCTCCCAGACTTTAATCTTCTTCTTTCTTTCTTCTTTCCCTCTCTTCCTTCCCTTTTTCATCCTAAAATCTGCAACTAATAATCTATGTTGCGTCACCACTGGTTCTCCAGGTATAGCTTTGCAATCCATTACAAGTCGTTTGTCTTCTCTTCTTACCAGGATGTAGTCAATATGTTTCTCATTCTGACCGCTTTTATATGTAATTAGATGGCTTTGTCTCTTCTTGAACCAAGTATTCAATATTGTAATTTCTGCTGCTTCTGCCATTTCCAGTAATTGCTCACCTTCTACATTTCGTCTTCCGAAATCCATTCCACCATGGACTCCTTCATACCCATTACCACTTTCTCCTACATGTGCATTCATGTCTCCAGCTATTACTATTAATTCTGTTCATGCTATACTTTCTATATACTCTTTAAGTTTTCTCTAAATTCCTCTTTCTCCTCATCTCTGCAACTCTGCTACAACCCCGCCCTAGTCGCCTTCGAATATTAGAGCACGTCTCAGTACATTTACTTCTTCCAACTACTTCCTAGCGACTACCTAAGGGAAAGAGCTCCAAACACTTCCCCGCGTTGCTGCTAAGGGGAAGGGGTACAAGAAAGGGGGGAGGGAAGAGAAGAGGCGGTGCGACACATGCACATATAAGGTAGATGTTGACAGACAAAGCTGAAAGAGTTTGACTAGGCAAGGTGCAAGCACGGAGGTACAGTTTCAGAGAACAATAGGAGATACTCCATCAGATCCATAAGCCTTCCGAGGGTTTAGGCCAGTGAAGGCATGGAAAACATCATTGCGAAGAATTTTAATAGGTAGCATTAAATAGTCAGAGGGTGGAGGAGGAGGAGGAACAGGCCCAGAATCGTCCAAGGTAGAGTTTTTAGCAAAGGTTTGAGCGAAGAGTTCAGCTTTAGAAATAGATGTGATAGCAGTGGTGCCATCTGGTTGAAATAAAGCAGGGAAAGAAGAAGCAAAGATATTGGAGATATTTTTGGCTAGATGCCAGAAGTCACGAGGCTAGTTAGATCTTGAAAGATTTTTTTGGCTATTTGGAGAGCAGACTTGGCATGGTTCCGGGCAGAAATATAAAGTGCATGAGATTCTGGTGATGGAAGGCTTAAGTACCTTTTGCGGGCCACCTCTCTGTGTTGAACCAAGGTTTGGAAGGTTTAGGTCGAGAAGAAGAGTGAGGAATGTACACCTCCATGCCAGACACTATCGCCTCTGTTATGCGCTCGGCACACAAAGACGGGTCCCTGACACGGAAGCAGTAGTCATTCCAAGGAAAATCAGAAAAATACCTCTTCAGGTCCTCCCAACTAGCAGAGGCAAGACGCCAGAGGCACCCTTGCTTAAGGGATCCAGAGGAGGGATTGGAGCAATAGGACAAGATATAGATATGAGATTGTGGTCGGAGGAGCCCAATGGAGAAGAGAAGATGACAGCATAAACAGAAGGATTAGAGGTCAGGAAAAGGTCAAGAATGTTGGGCATATCTCCAAGAGAGTCAGGAATATGAGTAGGGTGGTGCACCAATTGCTCTAGGTCATGGAGGATAGCAAGGTTGAAGGCTATTTCACCAGGATTGTCAGTGAAGGGAGTGAAAAGCAAAAGTTGGTGATGAACCTGCAAGAGGGAAGAAAGTGATAATGTGCTCCACTTTGGAAGTTAAGTAGTCAAAGAATTTCTTATAGTCAGAGGAGTTAGATGAGAGATATACAGCACAGATAAATTTAGTTTGAGAGTGACTCTGTAGTCGTAGCCAGATGGTGGAAAACTCGGAAGATTCAAGAAAGTAGGCTCAAGAGCACGTTAAATCGTTGCACACACAAACACGACATGCGGCTTTGGATCGACACCTGAGTTTCAGTGAGGAAGAGAAGATGAGGTTCAGAAGAGGAGAGGTGGTGTTCTACAGATTGAAAATTAGATCTTAGACTACGAATGTTGCAGAAGTTAATGAAGAAAAAGTTGAGGGGGGATGTCATGACTCTCAGGGTCGTCGTCAGAAGGGCAGTCCGACCTGAGGACATTTGTGATCCCCTCCCGAGATGGGGGACTCCGAGGCTGGTGTAGGAGTCACCATGAATTTTGAAATTTTGAATGAAGGGTGTTTGTTATTAGGTGCTTGTAGTTTTGTGTGGGGGAAGAGCGTTGTCTTTAGAGGGCAGGCTGTGACTGCCCCCTTATGTTGTGATGTAACTGTGTCACATAATAATAATATGTAATGTATTTAGGGCGTATCCTCAGGTAGTACAATCCAGTCTTGAGACCCTTGCTCCAAGTTGTGCGATGAAGAGCATTCACCTTGGCGTACACATTGGGATGAATCGAAGCGTCGATATAAATGTTGAGCGACTGAGATTGATCGATGAAAGGCGCTCTCGCGATCGCCATCTCCACCAACGACATTTGGCGTATCTCCCACACGGTCTTAAACATGAGCTTGGTGTCAGCGTCTATGCCTTTGATGTCTTGTATTGAGCCCCTGGTAGTGGCCAAGAGAATACCCATTCCAGAACTCCATATACCCTGCTTCATCAAACGCTTATAAAGGTGCTTATTCACAACGTTAAAGAACCCGCTAATCACCTTTCTGGTATAGGTGTTGTTGGTAAATGGCTTGATAGACTCATTATTGCCCAGTATTGTTCTATTGGGCCTTTAAAAAGTTCGCCTTCAGGAGAGAAATGTACTTGTTAATGAGCGATTTTCTCCTTTGTGCGCCTCTTAGAGAAGAGGAGGAGTTGAAGGCTATGGCAAACTCTTTGGGTGACATCAACGTGGACGTAAACTTGTGACCGGAAGTGTATCTAGAAGTGTTTGGTTCTATTATTGGCGGATCTATGTCGGTAGTTACTATCGAGATAGAGACATTGGAGGAAAAGGAGGAGGGTGTTTTTCTCTTCTTGCTGGCGCCACCACCACTAGACGCTCCTCCGCACATAGCAGCGGCCATGTTTTCTCTTCTTCAGGGAGACAAACTTTTCCACGAATACAGCAGGATTAGCCGATCTCGCTTTCGCCTGCTCCTCTTTCTCTGGGCGATGGCGGCTTCGGCTATGGCACCTCCCTTCTTGAGTGAACAAATGTTGTCAGCCTTCCTATCGCTAGACATGGTATACATTTAACCTTTACCATTCTTTTTGTTGAAGGGCACCGACTCATCTCGGAGTCGTCTAGGTATTTGTTGGTCTTCTTCGTGGCTCATATGGCGGCGGAAATAGTGTCTCTGTCTACCGTTTCAAGACGGCCCAGCACGTCCGAGTTGCTTTCGCTCGCAGAGATCTTGACAGCGTTTACCGTGCTCCATTTCCTATATGGACCGCTATCACCTACGGGGAATCCGTTTTGACCCAGTTTGTTGCTCAAGAGGCACATATATATATATATATATATATATATATATATATATATATATATATATATATATATATATATATATATATATATATATATATATATATATATATATATATATATGCATGTTCTATGCACTCCCGCAAGACGCCAAAGTCCTTGTCTGTCATATAGCACATGTCAGGAAACGTTTCCACCAACACCTCAAGAGAGGTCGAAGGCGACGGTGGTCTTTCTTCTCTCATATTGAAAGTAGGGATAAACGAGGATGAGACCTGCTGGGTCACCGTGTTCCTGATCATGCGCATAAATGCGACCTTCTTGCCATCTTCGTTATTTCGAAAGGTGTTTCTGACGATCCAAACCAATACGGAGTAACTGCTCTTGACGTAACATATGGCGTCTATGGCCGCGTTGATGCTGTCGGTGGCGAATGCGCACTTTTTGTTTGATGCAAGACATGTAGACTATTTGATGCAAGACATGTAGACGTTGGACCCGACTTTATCTTATCTATCGACTTTTAACAGTTTTTTTTCTCATAGAACGACCTCATGCGACCCTTCTCTGTAAAATATCTGCACAACTCCAAAACA
The DNA here is from genome assembly GCF_035594125.1 of Scylla paramamosain. Classification (NCBI taxonomy): domain Eukaryota; kingdom Metazoa; phylum Arthropoda; class Malacostraca; order Decapoda; family Portunidae; genus Scylla; species Scylla paramamosain. The sequence continues at coordinate 8,326,616 of NC_087172.1, forward strand.
TAAGAGAAGAGAGCGTCTATGTTCGCCTCTGGATACTCGTACTTGTAGCCTTCGTTGGGGTCCAACAGCCAAGACACGATGCCATAGGAGTGAAATCTGTTGTCATTGTTGTTATTCAGCAATGTCGACAAGGTCTTTGAGTACCTTCAGTTCTCTCTCCTCTCCATCGGGTATCGACGTTGTCTTTTTTCTAATGGATAAAGTTATAAAGGTTTGGGCCAGAACTATGTAACCAGCGGGCGAGAACTCGGCTATCACGTCGTCGTGCGTCAGTCTTCCTATTCCGTCGACATTGGCCAGCGCCGACACTGTTGAATATGGATAGTATAGTGGTCCCGAACGGAAAGTCCTTGCCCAACGAGAGTTCGATGTCCGGCCATAGGGTGCTATTGTAGTGAATCTTTTCTGCATTTGTGTAGAGGCCTAATGTTGTGTTTGATATCGGAAAGAAGATTCTCCTTTACTACTCCTCCTCTGTTCTTTTCTAGACTCCTCACGGCCGTGTCAAATCCGTCAATAAACATGTGCTCGCTAAAGACGTAAAACGTTGGGAAACCTGCCAGCAGAGGCTCAAAGAACCTGACGAGTGCCTCTTTACCTCCGTTGTCGCCTTCGTCGGGTGCGTCTTTCACGTCAATTAAAGAGCAGTAGCCGTTCGTTTCGAGCCGCCTGAGGAGTTGCTCCAACACTGTTTCGTTCTTGTTTAGGAACGCCAACTCTTCTCCTTCGCTTCTGCATTCTTTTGATTCTAGAGGCACCAACGAAGACGAGTACCTCTTGACGATGGCGACCCCCCCCCCCCTTCCGAATCAACTACGCATCCCCTCTTGGTTGCTGAGGCACCTTCTTCTTTTTCCACTACTAATAACTTTCTCTTCTCCACCTTCATGACTGTCTTGACTTGTCTTACAAGGTGCTTAAGTTCAAACACACAGTCACTGTACACCATGTCCATATCAAAAGGTATAGGACGAAGGCCGTCAATGCATCCTTCAATGGTTCAGGGGACTTGATGAGGATGCGGAGGTACACATCGCCGAGCTCGAACAGAGAGTACTGCAAGACACTGGCGTTTTTGGGTGAATGTTCATGTTACTGCAGCCAGAGTTGATAGCGTTGAGTCTTTCCTCCTAAGAGTGTTGTTGCTGTTCCTTTCCCTTCTCAAGCCTCCGTTCAGCAGACTCATCAAGCCTTCATTCTTGTAAATAACAGCAGAAAGGGTCAACACGGAGGTGAGCATACACCCCGACATAAACCCGAGGCTGTAGAGGATCAGCACATTAGGTTTCGAAGTTTCCATCTCTAAAGACATTGTTACGTTTTCGCTGGATAGAGAGAATCAGGCAACAATAAATTACTTGGTCGAGAAGATATCTCTTCTGGTACTCTTCGAGAAGTGTTGTCTGGACCTTCAGCTAGCGGAGGCCCCAACTACTTTACAATAATGTTCTCTAAGGTTGCCAAGAAGGACGATGACACGCTTCAATACTTGAGTACAGAGCAGATAAAAGAGCTCGTCTACTGTCTAAACAAAAGAAAGGAAAATGTCCCAACCGAGGGTAACCTCAAGATGAACGTCAACATTAAGAAAAAGAACTTGGAATTGTTGGAAGCAAAAAAAGAAGGGAGGCGATGTCGCCGGCTTGGGAGTGGATGGAGACAACAACGACCTGTTGCTCTAGATAATAGGCTGCGCCAGCGGTGGTACCAGCGGCTGTGGTTCGGGCGATGATGCAAAGAAGGATGACATGGAAGACAAGTTTACCTTGAAGATTAGCAAAAAATTGAAGATGAAGACGCCCACATCGAGAGCATGCTGCATGCCGTACTCTCTTCGCGGCTATCGGAGATCAACAACGACAGATCGGCGGTCCCGGCGGGTTCGATCGCTTCTTGGTTCACGCCTTCGGAAGAGCTTCTAGAGTACTTTTACCACGAGGGCGTCTCGGTCGACATCGGTGCCGCCAAGGACTACGCCGATAAAGTGAATGGGACGCTGTACTTTAGATTCCACATTCGCCAGCTGGCTTGCATACAACTCAACATCTTCCACTACTTTTTCAATCAGGCGCATGCCGATGTGGTCAACCTTGGGGTCACCAGTACTGGCGTGAATGAGATGCACGTCAATCCCGAGACGTCCACTCATTGGTCCAGCTTGGAAGTTAAACACATGGTCAGGTCAGAGCATATTGAATAGTGTTTGGCCTACTTGATGAAGTGCACTGCATTACCCAAGGAGTTCAACGTCAAGTTTGAAGTCTAGGACAGCTGCGTGGGACTATACACCCCGGTACCGGCTATCAGGCGTGCTCAGTGCCTTGAGATGTTGACGGTTAACGATTAACACCAACGCCAACCACCAAAAAGGTTGACGATAACACCAACGCGCCTGATCTGAGTGCCATTATCAATAATAGCGGAATGGACATGCACGAGTTTGACAACAGTAAAGTGTCGACTGAGGCCGGCTTGGATGATGCACTAAAGAGCAGCAACAGTGGAGGCGATGTTGATGTTGTATTGGCCTCGATCAAAACTAACAACAACAACAATACATTTGACGACCTCCATAACGACAAAATATCGGGTACCGGTGACAGCGACGGTAAAGACAAGGGCGCTGCTGCGGCTGCCGCCGAGAACATGTTCGTTTGCGACAAGAAAGAGTCTGTCTATGACATTATGAACTCGCTAGTCGCTCTGGCGCCCTGTAAAGGATATGAAAACAGCAAACTGATGGAAGACATAGTGCGGTTCTCAAACGCCAAATGTGAGGAGGTCGAGGACTCTATCGAGCTCGACGATACCGAATTTATCAGCGACTATCAAGCCACTTGCTTCAACAGCTCCGTCAACATGATCACGTCCAATCTTGTCAATCTATATAGGGCGGCTACCGGTCTCTTTGTTAACTTGGTCTGCTTGCGCCTGAGAAACATGTCAAAGCGCATCCGTCTGTACAAGTACGAGTATGGGTCAGAGACGAATATTTCCTACGCCGCCTTTACCAACTGCAGGTTTAGATTGGACAAGACCAACTGCGAGTGCCGAAACTATTGCAACTGCTCAGCTTGGGCGGACAGGGTGAGGGAAGATAACGCGAGGACCAAGTTCGGTTCCAAGTATGAGCCAGACACTGCCAGGCGAAGGCACAACAGCCATCATGTCATCCCACATAGCTTCCTATGGATGGACAAACTGGAGAAAAAGATTGACGGGATTGCGAGCAAGACTATGGGAAAGAAGCTTAGCCTTCATCAGTCTATCACCAAGACATACGATTACCTATCTTGTGTCCCTAACGCTCTCGACACTTAAAATAAGTGCTATCCGTTGGCGGGACTTCATGAAATGTTTTGCAACAACGTTCTATCGGTGAGACGTCCTGGCTTCAAGGCACACTTTAAATGCGATAAGTTTGCCATTCAGGGGCGAGTAAGCGACCCCCACAATAAAGACAAGAGGATCAAGGCCATTACTTCCAAGCAAGCCGGCAACTCTGAGAAGGCGTTCGAATTTAGCAAGGAGAATCTGGAGTTGCAGCCGTCTGACGGAACGTTGTCCAACGCCAACGGCAGAGGCTGCTTGATTAGGGAGTACGCTGCTAGGATCGCCGCGCTGCCCATGCGCATCAACGAACGCAACAAAGAGATGGATCGTAGCGAGTCTCACCCGATGGTAACGATGGAGGTGTTCAAGAACAAAGTGGCCGATCTCATGACGGACAAAAACATAAACAGCCCTCTGATCGCCAAAGCGCTAGAGCACTACAAGAAGAGCGATACGACTACCAACTACGGCATCTCATCGGTCAGCCGAAATGATGATGAGAAAGTACGCCCAGCACTGCCTGGAAAACAATAACGTGGCTTTCCCGATGGGTATTAACAAAAAGACATTCTACTTTGTAGTTTACAACCTAAACGGTGTTCAGGTTTAGCGGTTCAAACTACAAGGAGGTGAACATTCATCAATTTATCTTTTCAATCAAGTCGGCCGTGGTGTGCAGAGACTACTACTCGGCCTTCGGCGACAAGAGCAAGGACGAGCAAGTGGCGTTCAACGTTATGGAAGAGGTCAAAGGGGAGGGGCTAGAGCGAACTAGACATGTTTTTGTCTCTTTCTGCCAAATATTTGCTTCTTGAAGAAGACTACGAAATAGAGGAGGAGATGAAAGAGGAAAAGAAAAGAATGAAGAGAAAGAAAGAAGACGAGGAGGATGAAACTAAAGAGGTACCTGTGAAATCTCAGTGAATGTCTTCTGACACGATTGCAACAACAAAAGTAGCGGCATCGCTGGACTCTAGAAGGGATTGTAATGATGACGAATTTGACTTTTCTGCTTAGTTTTGTTAATAAAAGTCGGTTAAATGTATGCTTTTGTATAATTTTTCCTTTCAATTTAAATTTTCAACAATATAAGTATGAATCCACTGAGATTGCTAGCATTCTGATTGTCGTTGTAGAATTTGAATTCCATGGGTTCTAATGAACTTTTGTAGGTTTTAGCCTGTCAAGAGTTAGTTAATACGACACTTTGGTGTCGCTATAGCGCCTACGATACAATACGACGGCGCAATGAGCTATTTATGGAATCGGTAGTGTCATCCATAGATATACGTTTCTTGCTCTCGGCAGATTTCCACCTATACTCTGTCATCCCTGACTCGCTCTCCTTCATCAGATGGATGCTTCCATTACTCCAGTATGTCCTCCATGCATTCCGCTCCTCCCTTCTCCCAGAGTGGGGCTATACCAACCGTGCTGCCAGCCACCCTAATCCCGCGACCTTCACTGATTCTCTCCCTCTCGACATCCATAAAATAAATATTCCGGTACTTTTCAGACCATTTTTTTTCTCGTCGTACTCATGGTCTGAGTAACCACGTCCTCAGATCTCTATACCTGTTTCATTACACACACATCGTTTATTGTGAGAAGTCCAGGGGCGTGGCTGGACGTGCTAAACACACGAAAATTTACCACGGGTCCGTTTGTTGTGTCACTGCTCAACAGAATCATAGACACTTAGGAAGGCTTAGGCAAGGGAAATATAAACACTTGTCACTTAAGGCACCGCTATATTATCGGGCTACACAGTAAAGAGGGGAGAGAAAAGTGACGCATCGCCCAGCACACACAGGCAGCCCGCATGTCTTTCTCTCTATGTCTGTCTTTCTATTCATTCTCCTCACTGACACGGGCACCTGTCACTCCTACAAACTCAGGCACAGTCTTTGTAGACTGCCGTACTACTACTACTACTCCCCTTTCACCGTCGCCGCTATGTCTTGCCCACCCACTGCTGACCCGCCTTCTCTCTCTTTCTCCCTAAGCTATGCCACGTGAGCCACAGCCAAGGCCAAGGCAACATATTCAGGCGGCGTTCCCCTTTCCTTCCCGCCAACCTTGACTTCATGTGGCCCCCCCCCCCCCCCACGCGCGTTTCCGTGCTCAGCTGACATCACCATTATACTAAAAAGAAGAGAAGTAGGATTTTATTAAGAGAGATTTCATTGTTAACAAGAATAAAGTTTTACAATTTCCTCTACATGTACACATTGTTTTGGATAAAAACAGACAGAAAACGTCTATAACTTTATTTTTCATTTATTTCAAGATTTAAAATTAGCGGCAGTTTCTTGATTGATGTGACCGGTTTTAGGATTACGCCCATGCTTGCACCGTTCAGTACACAATAAGCCCCTTCTCTTGCGAAAGCAGCGCATTGTCCTACAGAAATCTGTAGCACAGTGACAAACATTGGAAGAGGGCTCCTCATTGCCCTTTATCGCTTCCGTGGCAGCTATTTTTCTGATGGATAATATCCTTTTTCTGTTCACCGTCTCGATATCCATCACATTCCTTCAGCGGCAGATTTCAAATTCATTGCAAGAGAGCAATGGCCTTATACAACCGTATTCTGTTGCTACACTGTATAGTTTGTGTCCTTTTTTCCTTCGATGGCCACAATTACTCCAACAAAATTTTGTATGCGAATCTTCCTTGGCCGATCCGTCTGAGGAATCGTGACGTTGACACAGTCGTTGATCTCGGGATGGAAGAGGAGAAAGTAGGCTTAATCATCTTAGATGCTTGTTGTTCGATCCCATCTCTCTCTCGCTGTCTGATCTATAAAAAAGAAAAAGAAAAAGTAAGATTAACTTATGAATAAATAAATTATTATCCTGAGGAATAAAAAACTCATTATAGATATAATCATAATACCTCTATATACCTTTATAAAATTTTTCAAATGTTGTTCATATACAGTTGCACTTGCGCGTTCTTCCTCATCCTCTACCAGTTCTCCATCTCCAGAAATTTCGACATCTCGGAAAAGGTAAATCAAATGATTTTTTCGGAGCAAAGTAGACATATGGTGATATGATCATTTATGGATAATTCACCTCTTCATTGTATAACCGCTGCTGATCTTCTTGCTCTTGTGTTCCCCCCTCCTCCTCTTGCTGCTGATGTACTCCCTCTCCGTCTTTTTCCATGGTCCCCATCTATGAAAAAGAAATTGTAACGTTTTCTCCACTTCTGTAAATTGCCAATCCGAATAAGCAAAGATGTACGAGAAATACACCTGTTCATCCTATGATGGTTGCTGCTGTTGTTGTTGTACCCCGTCTCTATCTTTTTCCCTGGAACCCATCTATGAAAAAGAAATTGTAACGTTTTGTTCACTTTTGTAGTATAAAGGACTCAACTTCATCTATGAAACAAAGCAATTCATAAGCAAAGTTGTACAAAAAAGTTGTACGAGAAACAAACCTGTTCATCACATGATTGTTGTTCTTGTTGTTGCTGTTGTTGCTGTTCAGTCCCTTCGTAGTCAGTCTCCTGAAAAAAATAGTTTGATTTACTTGTGTAAAGCAATCAACTTACCAAAATTCTCTAATCTGTCAATTTGAATTTCATAATTAACCTAAAAACACAATTTCTTACCTTTCTGTGATTTTCATAGGTGATGCGTGCCTCTGCCCGAACATTGCTTCATAGGGAGACATTCCAATTACTCTATGGTTGACAGTATTTTTGGTCCATTGCACCTGCTTGAGCACGTGTTCTTCTCCTGCATCAATCCGCCGTTGGCCTTTTCCACAGATCCCTGGCTTTGAGGATGTCTGGGGGATCTCCTGATAAGCTCTGTCTCAGGCCAAAATGTATGCATCATTGTTGTAAGTGGGGTTCCAACGAACTCGTTGCCGTTATCGCTTTGAAAAATTTTTGGTGTCCCTATGAGAGTAAATATATCATAGAGATGGTGTGAAACTTCAGAGGTTTACTTTGAATGCAAAGCCTTTAATATGCAAAATTTTGTAAAATGATTTTGATAATGTAATATGTAGCAGTAATTATCTGTGGTCCTGCAAGATTGCATGTCTATTAAATCCACTTGCCCTCTTTCGCTGTAGCCACTACTTGTGATTGGTCTTACTACTCTCTTATTTTTCTTGATCGACCTCTTCTCCTCGCATGTTACACAATAGGATAACAACAGGGCAACTTGTTCCCGGGTCACGTTGGCAACGGTTTTTTTTAACCTCACAATAAGTTTTTTTTTCTGTCCTCCATGGCAGACATTGACGTGGGCGTCGTAAATTACATCAAACACCTCTGTTTCAGGTATATATCGTATATATGGGTCTATGAAATTTTTCTTGATAAGAATTTCTTTACCTCCCCTAATTCTTACAACGTCGTACCTATTTAACAGAGCATAATCAGGAGGATACTTTTTTTTTTTTCTATCAACCTCCTTTGACTTTTTCAACTTCCTTGAAGTGAAAAAGAAGCGCCCATCGGAAGAAATAACGTTATAAAACTTTTTTCCGCTGAGTTTCTCTTCGATCCATTACAGTATTAATAAGATCGGTCGGTGTTTAAACCAATTGAAGTCGGCACGCACTTAAAAAAAAAAACAGCAACATCGCACACAACAGCAGCATCAGTGGCAGCAGCGGCAGTGCACACAACAGCAGCAGCGGCAGCACCCAACTATCTGCTCCAACTAACGCCCTTTTATATACACCCCGAACGCCTCACACACACACGCATGCACACATCCCACTCGCCCTCTAAAAATTGGCCATTAACGTTATTGGTTGTCCACTAACGTTAATGGGCAAGTTAATGGGCAAGTAAGTTAAATGGGCAAATGGGCAGTTCCGTCTGTCCATTATGATTAATAAGCAAAATGACCTCGCCCATTAACGTTAATGAGCAATCATCCTTATTGACCACAATATATATATATATATATATATAGAGAGAGAGAGAGAGAGAGAGAGAGAGAGAGAGAGAGAGAGAGAGAGAGAGAGAGAGAGAGAGAGAGAGAGAGAGAGAGAGAGAGAGAGAGAGAGAGAGAGAGAGAGAGAGAGAGAGAATCCAGCCACTGGGGGGACAAGCCAGCCCAACTCAGTGCCGGTCACAATCCCGGATAAATGGGGAGTGTTGCTGACAGGTCTAGTTAACTGAGCGTCAAAAAGAAGACCAAACATAAATAATGAATCTCGAGTTATTTGTGGACAATAGTATGGCTAGGGCGTCCCCCTTAAGCGACATGCTGCAACAACCCCTAGTTGCAGAGGAAAATGGGCAAAGGGTACCGCAAAACCCACGACTGTGGTTAAAGAAGATAGTAGGAAACAAGACCAAGAACTGGAAAAAGAAGCCAAGAATTAGAATAGGCAACTGGAACATAGGAAGTCTTACAAGCAAAGGAAGAGAGCTAGTGGATGTAATGCAGAGAAGGAATATCAAAATCTTGTGTATCGAAGAAACCAAAAGGAAAGGAAACAGTGCTAGAAAAAATATGAGAAGGATACAAAGTGTACTCGTATTATGCTGGAGAAAGTACAAAGAAAAATTGAGTGGGCATTATTCTTCATCCAGATGTACAAGAACAGGTTGCTGAAGTTAAAAGAGTCAATGACAGGTTAATGGGAATGAAACTAATCAGAGATGGAAAAATATGGCATATTGTATCTGCATATGCACCTCAGCAGGGTTGCAGAGATGAGGAGAAAGAGGAATTTAGAAAAAAACTTGAAGATTATATAGAAAGTATAGCACGAACATAATAGTAATAGCTGGAGACATGAATGAACATGTAGGAGAAAGTGGTAATGGGTATGAAGGAGTCCATGGTGGAATGGGTTTCGGAAGGCGAAATGTAGAAGGTGAGCGATTACTGAAAACTACAATATTGAATACTAGGTTCAAGAAGAGACAAAGCCATCTAATTACTTATAAAAGCGGTCAGAATGAGACACAGATTGACTACATCTTAGTAAGAAGATAAGACAAACGACTTGTAATGGATTGCAAAGTTATACCTGGAGAACCACTGGTGACGCAACATAGATTATTAGTACCAGATTTTAGGATGAAAAGTGGAAGGAAGAGAAGGAAAGAAGAAAGAAAGAAGAAAATTAAAGTCTGGGAGCTGAAAAGTGAAAAGAAGAATGAGTTTAGAAACAAAGTTGAAGAAACGTTCAGGGAAAGACAGAACTGGCAGCTTACCAGAAACAGCAGAGGAGGTGTGGGAAGATATGAAAGAGATATTAGTAATAAAAGCAACAGAGATTTGTGGTAAGACAAGTGGGAAACCTAAAGAAGAGAAAGATACATGGTGGTGGAATGAAGAGGTTCAAGCTGCAATAAAGGATAAGAAGTTAGCACTGAAACAAATGAAAGACATTGAGAATGACACCACTAAAGAAAATTACAGACAAGCCAAGAAGCAGGCAAAAAGAGCAGTAGCCAGAGGAAATCTTCACGAATGTGTCACCAGGGGGAGGGGGACGGTGACGGCGACACTGACGGAGAGGTGGGGGCGTGTGTTCTTATCCTTCGGTGGCGATAGAATGACTAAATGAATCAATGATGGTGGGTGGAAAATAATTGAATGGAAATGGGGTGGGGCTGACGGCTAGACGTGGAAGTCGCCCATCACACACGCGTGGTTTAGGGGACTCTCTCGGCATGTCATGGAGGTTACCTTTTCACTCACGTGAATCCTGGAGGGTGGGATGGCTCAGTGTTGCCATCGCGTGTTTCCTCCGACACCTCAGTACATTCCAAGGTCGTCGCCACTGGATGGTCAAGGTCGGGCGGAAGGGGAATGGGTGGGGAAAGGCCTGCACACGTCAGGAAAGTAACAGGCAAAGCCGACAGGACCCATGCGGCCTTACGCCGCCAGGAACAATGCGGGCTTTTTTTTCCTTTTTTTTTGGGGGGGGCGGGAACGGGAAGTTGAGGGCTATAGAATGGACAGCGTGTGGACGCCACGCGCTAGTCGCCCGCGCGGATCCGGACGATCTGGGTGGTGAGACTTGCCATCACGTGTTCCCTCCGACATCTCAGTACATTCCCTATGGTCAAGGTCATCGCGACTACCCCACGTGGTCCCATTACCCGCCCATCCTTTTACCTGGAGGAAGCGTCTGTGATGGCTGGAGCGGGTGGCGGCCACCTCCACTTTCACCGATCGCCAGCGGCGTGGCTGACGTAATACTTATGATGGATGGTCACCTTATTATTATTATCATTATTATTATTATTAGAAAGGTTATGCAGAGTCAATGGGGCATTTTATTTTTATTAGGGCAAATACAGCTTATTGATTTATTAGGGCAAATACATCTCATTCATTCAAAACATTTGCGAATTGAAGGCGAAGAGATCATCGTCATCGCTGTCAATGACGGGCGTAGTTTTAATAACTCTAGGAATCAGCTTCTTACGAGGGGCAGGTGGAGCAATGGGGAGTTTTGGTGTGCTGACATCCTCTGGCGTGTTAGGGGGAATATTTTTTTTTTTTTTTTCTGTTTTACTGCGACTTCTTCACCTCCTGACCCTCATTGCCGCCTACTGCCGACTCATCTGACCGCCGCGGCTGTGTTTCGGCAGGGGGCGGCATCAGCGACTCCTGAGGTGGCAGCATCGACTGCTGTGGTGGTTGCTGCTGTTGCGACTCCTGTCCTAATGGAGCATCAGGAGGTGGACTGACCGGCAGCGGCGACATGTCGTCATCGCTAAAGATCAATTTCTTCTTTGCAGGTTCTGACATTCTCTCCACATTGACATCCTCATGGTCGGCGCGGCTTCCCTTACCCCCAACATCGCCCAGATAGATATCAAAGCGGAAAGAGATACGTTCTGTAACAGACAAAAAAAAAAAAAAAACGATGAGAACAATGGAAAAGTTTTTATTTTCCCCTTCCCCTCCCCCTCTTCTTATTCATTTTCAAAGAACGTTAATGTAATTTACAAAGGCGAAGATACGAGATGGCATGCAAGGCAATGGTGTACTCACCCGCGGTTCTCAAGATGAAATGCTTGTCAGCTTGCTCCATTCTTGGAGATGAGTCTTTGACGTCCGACTGGGTTGAGAGGCGACGGCGAAGTGACACTTATCCGTCAGCAATTACACCATATTGACCCCTTTCCCACCCCCAATCTACCTTATTACCGCTTTACAGATGTTACGACATCTTGCTCGGTTGCCGGCTGGGCAAAACGTAGGCATGCAATGGGGCATTTTACGAAATATTACGTAAGCCATACGAGTAATTTTTTTTTGTCATTATATAGATATTGATGCTTTTTGAGGATGGCGTGAATAATGCACATTGCACGTTTTAATGTATGTCAACTTAGTAGAAGGCAAAAGAACATGCAATAAATGCCACACACAAGGGAATTCAACCCCTGAAGTCGATAATTTAATGTGCTAATTTTCATATGTGGACAAGTTTGCATAAAATGATGTAAGACAGCGGAATTGTATTTAGGGTGTAAGTTATAGCTATCGTAATAGCCTATGGTCTGACTTTGAAAATTAAGATAAACAGTAATTCAGTGACCCATGGTCTTTGAGCCACTCAATCTATTTAGAATGAAAACGCATGGCTTCGCCTGTTTTCTGGCAAGATTTATCAGCTCTGTCACACGGCGACGGTCGTGACAGCCTAAAAAATAAACTCGATCGCCCAAGATGCCTGCTAGACCGGCTTGTATTTCACGTGCATTCATGACGGCTTATGCGCGGGCAATGCAGTGAACGTGACGATAATGATCAATTTCTATGACGCCAGTAGTGTCAGGGAAAAACATGATGACGCGGTTGTGATTACGTCCCTTAGCAAAAGAGATTAATTCTTAGATTTCCTGATTTATCCAGAGGGATGGCATTGTGCACGTCCTCACATGATGGAGGGCGGGAAACATATTATTTATTAGGGGATGTGGGTGATGGGGGCGAACCTTTTTTTGACCATAACCCTTATCAATTATCTATCCGTGGGTCTGCACCCCTGACGCGCCTAACACGTGCTCTCATGTATTATTGATTTACTTACTCGTTTACAGAGTAAAACGGGGGCCTTCTCATTTACTATGCTTCCCAGATGTTACCGATCCCGCCGCCTATCAGTTTACTTCGTTGAGTTGTATTTCTGATGGCATCCGCGGGGAATTGCGCCAAGCGAAGTAGCAGTAATAATAATCCACGCTTATCGACTGGAAGTCTTTTCGCGTCCCCCTTTCCGTGGCCGAGTACTTGTATGAGATCAAACCGAAAATCCCCGAAAATGGCGGAAGTAAGTTACTGCGATCATCCCATGAAATTTCAGGTTTACCCTCCAATAGTTTCAAGAGAGATAAACCATATTCTCTAAAGGAAGGTGGAACAGCAACTCGAATTAAATCATCCAAGGGCGGATTGCCAGGCGCGCGTGGCGGCGGTACCATGGTGGACGTGTCGGTGATGGCGGTGGCTGGCGGCGGAAGTGAAGATTTTTTTTCTTGACTTGTTTTGAAGTGAATCAGTGCTGAATTGCGCTGTCGGCCGGTTTAAACTTACACCTCTCGGCAACTGAGACGGGAACTAAACAATATTCTTTCATCTCTGTAGTAAACTTGTTATTGCCGACATGGCTATCGGGAGTAACGCGGCCAATATGCTGCCACCTCGTTTGGAGATTAGAATGGCTTTCTTCTTGTACACGGGCGTCTTCTTCAAGGCTACAGTGCGAATATCACTCTTGGATTTTTACAGGCGGTTAATGATGGTATCGTCGTCCGTCAGGCGTTTCTTCAAAAAGTTGGCGAATATTTCCGAGATGCAATTGACTTCGCGCTTATTCAAACTCTGCAAGACCTGCTTCCGCAATTTAGGGGTGACGTGCGAGAGGAGGAAAACCAAATCCTTGTACTTCAATATCAATGGTTTTTCCTCATCCATATCTTACTAAGTTGTCCGCATCTATCCAGCTGTCAAATTTATCTGGATATCCACGCCAGCGGACGAAGCACTTTCTCTTACCTCGCTCGACCTTCGATCGTAATATATCGACCTGGTAATGTGACGGAAGAGAGGACTTGATTAATTCTTCCCTGTAGAAAGCGCCGGTCACGTCCTTCCCCACCAAATCCCTTATGTAATAAATAGGGATTTTATGTGAGTAATCCACACGACTTATTTTAAAACGCTCCTCGGTATTGTTGACGGTATAACCCTTATTGAATTTAAATTGCGTTCGGGAAGCACGTTGCAAGCGTACAATGTCTCCCACGTCTAATTTATGACTGACAACTTTCTTTCCCCTTGGCCGATTTAAATACATTCGTTTAAATTGCCTCCTGACTTGTGACAGCTCGCGGAAGCGGTGAACATGGGCTGGCGTTTGGTTGCCATCCAAACCGCGGTGTGGAGTGTGATTGTACGTGTTTATTAGGGTGGGCAAGACGTTAATATACGTCAGTGTATTGTTCTGCGTGAGATATTTATATATTTTTGCCTTTATGGTTCGGATGACCCTTTCTGCCAAACTCGCCTTTGTTTCACGCAAGTAATTGGAATACAAGGTAATACCTTTCAAAGTTAGATATTTTTTCACTGCTTTATTATAAAATTCTGATACCTGATCGGTAAAAAGACGCGACACGCCTGTAAAACTTCCCAACTCTAAAACTTTTTTCAGCGCTTGCAGGCTACTGCGTCCGGATTTACTTGTCAGCGTTGCCACTTTCAAGTACCTGCTGAAAACGTCTAGGCAAAACATGATGTATTGGATGCCGCCATTGTGTCTGTGCAGCTTCGTAAAATCAGCCAAATCGCAAGTTTAAATGACGGACGGTTTAGGAGCGAGAATTTTTTGTCGCGGAAAACGTTTCAGTGTCGGCTTGTGAAGCGTATAAGTGCGGTTGCCCTGCAGAAATGGCCTCACATCGCGGAATGCAAACCTCCTAAAGCCGCAGGATTCGTCATATCCCGGTAAAGTTCGTCCAAAACGGCGTTCATAGCAGATAGACTTTCTCACAGGGCGGCTCATCCACAATATTTGTGCGCAGTTGAATTTCTTTGGGTGCGTTCGGGGATAAATCAAACAACAAATAACCGTGATCTCATCTAAGCACGACATTTTTATAAATTTCCACAAAGTGTTTGGCGCGCTCCTTTCCATAAAGTTGCCTGCCCAGACATTCAATTATTATATATCTCTGTTTTTTATAAGAATGTAATGTGAGGCATTTAAAGTTATCGTTTTAGCATACTTTCCGGGGAAAAAGACATTCTGCGCTATCATTATAACTGACAAATTTTTATGTCTCCCTTTGGTGAAGGCCTGCTTTCATTTGAGAATTGCCAGCCGTGAGGAAATTGTCATCTAATATCAGGAGTGTGTGCGCTTGCGGATTGGCATATGGGCTGTCATCATCCATCACGGGATTGATAATTTTTTCATGCACTTCGACCTTATCTTGAAAAGGAGAATTCTGCTGCAGCGAATGCGATGAGACGCCACAAATGATAATTCTGTTAAATCCATGCTGATATTTCTCTATAATTTTATTGCAGAGGTGTGTTTTGCCGGAATTTGTATAACCTGCAATAATTATGCGTGCAGAGATTCAGCATCTCTTCGCTAAATGTCTTGTCCATGTTAAGTTCAGAGGGGTACTAAAAGACGCTACGATATGTTTACAGTATTTATTGCTTAACCTTTATTTACATGGTCATGTACGTAACAGCATAACTAGCCTCCCAGCTGCATCCTCATCCCTGCCTTCTAATTATGACGTGGATCTCCCCCGACCCACATCTCTTCCACAACCTGCTCTTCCCTCTCCTTAACCTAAGTACAAATGTTCTTACATTACCTCCTCTTCTTCCACCTCCTGCTCCTCATCCTCCTTATCCCACGTGGACAGTACAAATGTTCTTACATTACATGAACAATCCCCCTCATTCCCCTCCTTAACTACATGCTCAAAACAAATGTTCTTACATTACATGAATGGCAGCTGCTAGCGGCCGCGGCCTCCCTCCACCCCTTAATTATGACGTGAATAATGTCATGGAAGATCCCTCCCGATCACGTCACAACCCACTGATTAACCCATCCTCTGCCTCCTCCTCTTCCTTAGCCTACGTCCTCTCTTTCTCTACCCCTTAATTATGATGTGAATAATGTCGCAGAAAGTTTCTCCCAATCACGCCACAGACCACTCATTATCCCATCCTCCCCCTCCTCCTCCTCCTCTTCCTCCTACTCCTCCTCCTCTTCCTCATCCACCTCCACCACCTCCTCCACATCCACTGCCGCCTCCTCATCCATCTCATTCTCCACATCTCTTTCCCACTGATCATTGTCGGGGTGATAATACGCTCTTGAGGTATAGCCATCGACGTGAAAGCGCTTGTCGTCAAAATGCGACAACGTACGCTTTCGTATACGAGTGGTACTTGTCCTTTCACATTCCTGATATTATAGCAATCTACCATCCCACATGCGACATTATTAAGCGTTTCCCTATACTGCTGATGCAATATATTTTGCTGAAGGTGAGTTGGAATGCCTTTATCTCGAGATACTTGCTTGTCATCTTCCAACAGCAGCGAATGCATCTTTGGCTTTAATATAATCACCTCTTTGATGAGCGTGGATCCGGTTTCAGATTTCAGCAAGCCTAGTTGACCCTTCCGCTCCCCATTAAAACACAGGCGATATGAAGCAAAGTTACTGGTCTCGAGAAAATTTGCTATGGGTCCATGTTTCAGTTCATCATTTAAGTTTGTAGGTATGTGTAGTATCTTCATAAGCTAATTTAGCTCTCTCCCCATAATTAGGTTTGATGACACGATACCAGAAGTTGTACATGTACATGTTGTACAAGAAGTTTGCCACTTCTAAAATATGACATCCCAAGTAATTTGGCTGCCTGATTTTAATCGTATTCTTACTGTTGACACATATGACTCGGTCGTCGCCTAATTGGTGTACTCTTTTAAAGGATGGATTTCTTGCATACTTCAGGAAAGACTTTCTTTTTGTTACTAATTTCTGTTGGAGTCCATACTTCACTTCAGATAACATGGATCTGCCATAAACTGCGTTTGACATCAGTTTGCAAATGCGATTTTTAATGGCGCACGTCTCATTTTTACGCTGAGTGACGTTCCTTTCTATGAAAGGTTTCAGGTATGGAGGTAAGTGAGAGTAAAAGTCGCAGCAATTCCAGATGATGAGATGATCTTTCAACCCCTTATGACTAGCCACGAATTTACCATTTTTCCTCCACAGCTTACGACCCTCAGCTTCTAACAGTCTTTTACTGTACGGCGAGATGTCATCTTCTGTAATAGTCATGTGTGCAAGGCACAGAGGGAACTCGTCCGTGAACTGAGCCACGTCGGGGGAAACGTCACAGATGTCCAAATGCAGCCAGTAACCGACGTCACCATCTGTCGCATGATTGTGGATACCAACTTCAAAAAAATCATCCATCTCTGACTAAGAAAGTTTTTTGATGTCACCCATAGGCAGTGGGGAACACATAACGCTTGCATATGATGAATTATAGTCCAGATAGAACACATAGGTGCCGGGTCCGCCGTCGGGTTCGTGGTTTCACTGCAGGTGTGGTCTGACGCAAGTTACAAAGCCTCCTCGTACATTTCTTTTGATCAGGTGATACATGTTAGGGTCGTAAGGGGATCAAGTTGAACGCCTGTCGACTTTAAAAAAGCGTCATAAGCATAAGAAGACAGTGACACGTAATGTGCCACATCCAGCCCATAAAATTCATGCAGGTATGATCTATATTTGAGATATGTGTCGGCTAATAACCCCACATCAAACTCACAATACAGTCTTATGTATTCGCCTAAAGTGCGACAGGATGTCATACTCCACACGCTTTGAGCATGTTCATATTCTCCAGGTGACAGAGGCTTCCCCTTGAGCGTGTCATAAAATGCCTCGCGAGGTGGCAATTGTCGATCTTCTAAGCGGCCAAGGTCGGTGATGTACTCATAACAAAGAAACTGTTTTTGAGTGCAAATTACACGCCTTACATCCTCGGGGAGGTAATTCACCATTTCCTGAGCGTAACGCGTGCTATAACCCGCCTGCACGTGACTCTGAGCGAGATGACCGAGGCCGGCATTCATAATGGAAAGCGTGTCCTGAAACTGCAATTCCTTAATCCTTACTTTCAATAAATGCGACTATGACTTGGCAAGGATGTCCATGTGCGACTCTGGCAAGTGAAGGTCTTTTATGATTAAGGAGACATCAAAGCTCATATTATGTGCCAGAGTGATGAGATATTTCCTCATGTCACAACACTGGAGGTTGCATCGCGCGCACAATGCCCCCTTGTAATTATTTTGTGGTAATGAGTGGTCGTGATGTTTATGAGGTGGGGTTTTCACATTAAAGGGTTGATGGCAGAGCTCGCAGTGACGCTGACGTTTGAAGTGGACTTCATCCTCCGCAGACATGCTAATTGGATAGCTAACTACACTTTCCTTGATGATTCGCCAAGCTTCGAATAGGCTATCAGTGAAATTATTCACGGGATCTTCGCCGAAATAACTTCTCTTTTCCACGACATCTCCATGCCTATTGATGATGAGATATGAGTATCCAATTGGGTCATGTTCAGCTATCACACTCCTATTCTCCTTAGGTTTTATAATAGTTTCAAAATCGAAAAATGCTAAGTAGGCAGGCTGATAGGTGTAGGCAAAATTTTTTAATTTTACTTTTTCGCCGTCACCTGGAAAGAGAAGAGTTTGAGTGAAGTCGCAGTGACACTCATGATCGCTCAAACTGACAGACTTGGGAACTGAGCTGAAACATATTTTGCAAAACTGATGACCCTTTTGGGTGGGACAGCTTCTCGTCAATTTCTGGTGCACCTTCTCCACGTCTTTAATGAGCGTCATATGTCTTCCGCCTAGTAAAAGGAATGAGGTTACAGTTTTATACTTGCGCGAGCCTTTTCTTGATATTGTTAAATAGTATATCTCACCGCTTTTGGTCAGTGTATAAACATCCAGAGACAGGTGATTTAACCTTTCTAACTGACTCAAGTCCTCCCAAGTCACTGGACTCTCTACTTTTCCGCGTGTGATGTATTTCTCTCCGCCATGCCGTCTCTGTAATATTTTTGGAATTTTTTTCAAAGGTACACCTCGAGCGTGAAGTCTGAAAGCCGCCAAACACTGAATAACACAGGATGAATGTCGACCATCAGGATTGAAAATTTCATTCCCACCTCGCACGCCTCTAGGATAAGCAACATAATCTCCTATGCCACTACATGCGACGTGCAAGCAATAGTTGATGAAAAAATTGTGTACTCTTGAAATGATAAAACCAGATCCTTCAGTCTCGCTGGTAAGGCTTTCCAGCCAACTGTTCAGCTGATGGATCAATAAATCAACAAGGTCAGGCACATCTTGATAGGTGATCAGCCATGCTCTAAAAGCAATATGAATAACTCGATGTTCATCCTCGCCTAAGGGAGAAAGTTTAACTAGTAACAGAGAAATGTATGAAAATATTTTCAGGGTGGGGTGGAATGGCGAGCCATGTGACGTGAAATATGATCTAATTTCCCGTATAAAGAACTCCCTGTATTCGGTAAGTAGGCTGAGTGGATCTCTGCTTACATGATCAGGTATGTCATATTGATGTCTCGTGAAGCTCCTCATAAAATTTTCCCTCGAGTCAATTAACCGCGGTTCTTCCGGCGCCCCGCGCTCATCAAGGTCTGCTTCCGCCGGTTTTCCCGCCATGCTGCGCTCATCGTGGCCTGCTTCCACTTGTGGCATGTCTGGGAAGAAAAAGAGAAGTAGCAGCGACAGTTTATTATTATTATTATTATTATTATTATTATTATTATTATTATTATTATTATTATTATTGAATTGAAATTTACCTTGTGTAGGTAGTGAAGGACTTGAAGTCTCGGAAGAATGGAATACATCCTCCGATAATCCACTCGGTCCCGGCCGTGACGAGTCGTAAAAAAAAAAAAAATATTAGTAGTGGCGGCGGCACCTTATTTATTGGTTCATTATTTGTAGTATTTGACGCTTGCCGACGTGTGTCTTCTACGTCGCCGTTCTGCTCAACCTCAATCGAGTGTGAGCCTGTACAGGAAAATGTGCTCAGAGCTCAAACTTGTAAAGATTGACAGTCATTTCATCTTTATTATTATACATTCCCGCCAAAATCAGTAATAATGCTTACCATAAGAAGCAGGATTCCCAACTTCGCAGGTATGTTTTGGTGGAGGATGTGGAAACAGAAGTTAACACCGCTCGCATAAATCACACTGGTCTTCCACACATGAGAGGCAGGATGGATTAGTGCGCCATCTCCCACACACTTCACATAAAAGCCGCGTCTCTGCTGTTCCACAGTGAACGCCCATTTTTCTTTTTCTTTTTTTTCTATAACATTGTCAACACTTTTGCCCCATCCCCTATGCCGTGCGGGGAAACACTGAAGCTTCCCGCGCAGATGGCCGCGAGGCACATGGCTTGACTCAGAAGTAGGCAACACCTGCCTGTTTCATTATCCTCCACTCCACCCTTATCCCACCTTGATCGATTCTCTTCAAAACTTTACGTCCGAGACGCAAAGTTAACGTGGTCTTATATGTAACACGCAAGTAACACTGTTTTCCCCATCTTCAAACTGAATAGGTTTGCCTCTTTGATTAGCAATTTTGATGGCCACACTCTCTATAGATGCTACAGAAAATGGCTTATACGTAATACGTCGTGAATCCCCTCCCCCCTCTCCCCCCCCAACCCCCTAATTTACAGCCAGGGTCTCCATCCTGAAATGGACTGCCACTGAGGTCTCCGGAAATTGCCTGCCAGAGTCCACATTCACAATTTTGCCTGCCGTCAGGGTCGCCTAGGGGACCTGGCTTGCCATCAGGGTCGCCTAGGTGGACCCCCCCATCCCCCCCCAACCCCTAATTTACAGCCAAGGTCTCCATTCTGAAATGGATCGCCACTCCAGGAAATTGCCATGGGGGTCGACCCCCCTAAACTGGCTTTGCCATGTGGGTCCCCATGAAATGGGGACCAACATGGCAAGCCGGTTTAGGGGGGGCGACCCCCATGGCAATTTCCCAACTACTCGGAGGAAGAGTTACAGGAGAGATATTTGTTATGGAAAGGCAACCTGGAGAGAAAGGGAGTGAAAGTGAGCACACAAAAGACAGAGGTAATGGTAAGCAACAGAGAAGGTTATGAGGAAATAAATGTAACATCAAAGGATGGTATAAGATTGAAGCAGACAAGAGAGTTCAAATACCTAGGATCAGTAATTGCAGAAGAAGGAGGAACAGAAAAAGCAGTTAGACAAAGAGTAAAAGCTGGATGGGAAAAATGGAGGGATGTGAGTGGAGTAACCTTAGGTAAGAACATACCACTGAAGCTGAGAATGAAGATATAAAGAAGTGTGTTGAGACCAGTACTTCTGTATGGTGCAGAGACATGGTCTTTAAGGAAGAAAGAGGAAGGCATTCTGGAGAGAACGGCATGAGGATGGTGAGATGGATAGCTGGCATTTCACTGTTAGAAAGGAGACAAAGTGAAGATATAAGAAGAACGTGTGGAATATGTAATATCAAGGAGAAGGCAAGAGGAGCATGACTAAGATATTTTGGACATATGATAAGGAGAAAAGAGGATGAACCAGTGAGGAACGCAATGATGGTGGAGGTTAGGGGGATAGGAGGGTTGGGAGACAGAGAATAAGATGGAGAGACGTAATAAGGAGTGATATGAGCAAACTGGTAGTGCAAGAAGATGATGCAATGGATAGAAACAGATCTCCAAAATCTCTAAAAGAGGATGACCAAGACTCAGTAAGGAAAGCCAGAAGATCACTAGTAGAGCGGCCTTGACGGAACCCATACTGGCGATCAGATAGAAGGTTGTGAAGTGATAGATGTTTAAGAATATTCCTGTTGAGGATAGATTCAAAAACTTTAGATAGGCAGAAAATAAAGCAATAGGATGGTAGTTTGAGGGATTAGAACGGTCACCCTTTTTAGGAACAGGTTGAATGTAGGCAAACTTCCAGCAAGAAGGAAAGGTAGATGTTGACAGACAGAGCTGAAAGAGTTTGACTAGGCAAGGTGCAAGCACAGAGGCACAGTTTCGGAGAACAATAGGAGGGACCCCAACAGGTCCATAAACCTTCCGAGGGTTTAGGCCAGCGAGGGCATGGAAAACATCATTATGAAGAATTTTAATACGTGGCATGAAGTAGTCAGAGGGTGGAGGAGAGCCAAGCCCAGAATCGTCCAAGGTAGAGTTTTTAGCAAAGGTTTGAGCAAAGAGTTCAGCTTTAGAAATAGATGTGATAGCAGTGGTGCCATCTGGTTGAAGTAGAGGAGGGAAAGAAGAAGAAGCAAAGTTATTGGAGATATTTTTGGCTAGATGCCAGAAATCATGAGGGGAGTTAGATCTTGAAAGGTTTTGACATTTTCTGTTAATGAAGGAGTTTTTGGCTAGTTGGAGAACAGACTTGGCATGGTTCCGGGCAGAAATATAAAGTGCATGAGATTCTGGTGATAGAAGGCTTAAGTAACTTTTGTGGGCCACCTCTCTATCATGTATAGCAGGAGAACAAGCTGTGTTAAACCAAGGTTTAGAAGGTTTAGGACGAGAAAAAGAGTGAGGAATGTATGCCTCCATGCCAGACACTATCACCTCTGTTATGCGCTCAGCACACAAAGATGGGTCTATGACACGGAAGCAGTAGTCATTCCAAAGGAAAATCAGCAAAATACCTCCTCAGGTCCCCCCAACTAGCAGAGGCAAAACGCCAGAGGCACCTTCGCTTAGGGGGATCCTGAGGAGGGATTGGAGTGATAGGACAAGATAAAGATATGAGATTGTGATCGAAGGAGCCCAATGGAGAAGAAAGGGTGACAGCATAAGCAGAAGGATTAGAGGTCAGGAAAAGGTCAAGAATGTTGGGCGTATCTCCAAGACGGTCAGGAATACGAGTAGGGTGTTGCACCAATTGTTCTAGGTCATGGAGGATAGCAAATTTGTAGGCTAGTTTACCAGCATGGTCAGTGAAGGGAGAGGAAAGCCAAAGATGGTTGTGAACATTGAAGTCTCCAGGAATGGAGATCTCTGCAAAAGGGAAGAGGGTCAGGATGTGCTCCACTTTGAAAGTTAAGTAGTCAAAGAATTTCTTATAGTCAGAGGAGTTAGGAGAGAGGTATACAGCACAGATAAATTTAGTATGAGAGTGACTCTGTAGTCGTAGCCAGATGGTGGAAAACTCGGAAGATTCAAGAGCGTGGGCATGAGAGCAGGTTAAGTCATTGCGCACATAAAGGCAGCATCCAGCTTTGGATCGAAAATGAGGATAGAGAAGAGGGAACAGAAAAAGGGCTACTGTCAGTTGCCTCAGACACCTGAGTTTCAGTGAGGAAAAGAAGATGAGGTTTAGAAGAAGAGAGGTGGTGTTCTACAGATTGAAAATTAGATCTTAGACCGCCAATGTTGCAGAAGTTAATGAAGAAAAAGTTGAGGGGGGTGTCAAGACACTTAGGGTCGTCGACAGAAAGGCAGTCGACCTGGGGACATTTATGGTCCCCTCTTCAGATGGGGACTCCGAGGCTGGTATAGGAGTCGCCATGATGATTTTAAAATTTTTGAGTGAAGGGTGTGTGTGTTATTAGGTGCTTGTAGTTTTGTGTGGAGGAAGAGAGTTGTCTTTATAGGGCAGGCTGTGACTGCCCCCTTGTGTTGTGAGACACAAAGGGAAACGTTCAGTGAGCTGGGTTTAATGATAAGTTCACAGCACCCCCTGAACAGTGCTTTAGACCTCACTGGGAGTAATTATCCACTCCTACGCTGATGATATTACCCTGCACTTTTCCACGTCTTTTCATAGACATCCAACCCTTCAGGAGTTAAACATTTCGTGCAGAGAAGCCACAGAACGCTTGACTATTGATCTTTCTAAAACTTATGATTGGGGTAGAGCAAGCTTGGTATTGTTCAATGCCTCAAAAACTAAATTCCTCCATCTATCAACTTGACACAACCTTCCAGACAGCTATCCTCTCTTCTTCAATGACACTCAACTGTCCCCCTCTTCTATACTGAACATCCTCGGTCTGTCCTTTACTTATAATCTGAACTGGAAACTTCACATCTCATCTCTAGCCAGTACAGCTTCTATGAAGTTAGGTGTTCTGAGACGTCTCCGCCAGTTTTTCTCACCCACGCCAGCTGCTAACTTTGTACAAGGGCCTTATCCGTCCATGTATGGAATATGCTTCACATGTCTTGCGGGGTTCCACTCATACTGCTCTTTTAGATAGTGGAATCAAAAGCTTTTCGTCTCATCAACTCCTCTACTCTAACTGACTGTCTTCAACCTCTCTCTCATCGCCGACATGTTGCATCTCTAGCTGTCTTCTACCGCTATTTTCATGCCAACTGCTCTTCTGATCTTGCTAACTGCATGCCTCCCCTCCTCCCGTGGCCTCACTGCACAAGACTTTATTCTTTCTCTCACCCGTATTCTCTCCACCTCTCTAGCGCAAGAGTTAAGTTAAGCAGTATTCTCAATCATTCATCCCTCTCTCTGGTAAACTCTGGAACTCCCTGCCTTCTTCTGTATTTCCAACTTTCTATGACTTGAATTCCTTCAAGAGGGAGGTTTGAAGACACTTATTCATCAATTCTTGACCAGTGCTTTGACCCTTTTATGGGACTGGCATTTCAGTGGGCATTTTTTTTTATTGGATTTTTGTTGCCCTTGGCCAGTGTCCTTCCTACATTAAAAAAAAAAAAAAAATATATATATATATATATATATATATATATATATATATATATATATATATATATATATATATATATATATATATATATATATATATATATATATATATATATATATATATATATATATATATATATATATATATATATATATATATATATATATATATATATATATATATATATATATATATATATATATATATATATATATATATATATATATATATATATATATATATATAGAGAGAGAGAGAGAGAGAGAGAGAGAGAGAGAGAGAGAGAGAGAGAGAGAGAGAGAGAGAGAGAGAGAGAGAGAGAGAGAGAGAGAGAGAGAGAGAGAGAGAGAGAGAGAGAGAGAATATATATATATATATATATATATATATATATATATATATATATATATATATATATATATATATATATATATATATATATATATATATATATATATATATATATATATATATATATATATATATATATATATATATATATATATATATATATATATATATATATATATATATATATATATATATATATATATATATATATATATATATATATATATATGTATGAGAGAGACAGAGAGAGAGAGAGAGAGAGAGAGAGAGAGAGAGAGAGAGAGAGAGAGAGAGAGAGAGAGAGAGAGGTGAGGTGAGATGAGGTGAGGTTAGTTGTGAGGGTGTAGGACAAGAGGAGGGAACATGTTTCCGGAAGGGGCGGAGGAGAGACAGAGAGGGGGTGATAGGTGTGAGTATGTTGGAGGGTGAAGTCTTGCTGAAATGGGAGAGGTGAGGTCGAGGCGAGTAGATAAGGGAGTGAAAAGGATGGGAGGGAAACAGGGCAAATAGTGTATTAGGATTCATTTTTAGGAGTGTTAAAAGTAGAATGGTTGAAGTAATATAAAGTTATACTTGGCATTGGTGAGATCTCATCTAGACTACGCTCTGCAGTTCTTGGCCCCACATTACAAAAAGAATATAGGTCCCTTAGAATCAGTACAGAGGAGAATGACTAAAAGGATACAGGGGATGAGGAGTATTCCTTACGAGGCGAGATTGAAGCTGTTAAATTTACATTTTTTAGAGAGACGTAAGTTAAGAGGGGACCTGATAGAAGTCTTTAAGTGGTAAAAGGGTTATAACAAGGGGGATGTAAGCAAAACTCTTAGGATCAGCAACCATGATAGAACAAAAAATAACGGGTTCAAGCTTGAAAAATTTTGGTTTAGGAAAGAGAAAGAAAGAAATTGGTTTTCAAATAGAGTGGTAGATGAGTGGAACGGACTCAGTAATCATGTTGTTAGTGCCAGGACATTAGGGAGCGTTAAGAGTAGATTAGACAGGTTTATGGATGGGAATGATAAGTGGAAACAGGTAGGTATATTTCACACAGGGACTGTCACGTGTAAGCCTGATCGCTTCCTACAGCTTCCCTTATTTTTTATGTTCTTATGTCCATATATATATATATATATATATATATATATATATATATATATATATATATATATATATATATATATATATATATATATATATATATATATATATATATATATATATATATATATATATATATATATATATATATATATATATATATATATATATATATATATATATATATATATATATATATATATATATATATATATATATATATATATATATATATATATATATATATATATATATATATATATATATATATATATACACATGGAAAAGAAAGCACGATATTGAAAGGGACTAAAATGGGTGGAATCGCCGAGTATTCTCTTGCAAAGTAATGAAAGCAGGAGATAACTGAGAGAGAGTTCCTCCCAGGAGGCAAGCATACTGCAGCAATTCCACTACAGAATCTTAAATATCTTGAGGTGCTTTTCAGGGAAGCCCCAGAAAGAAGCTTCCATTTGTCAAGCTGGCTAGGTACCTTACACGGGCGGTCAGGTTTATCTGGCCCTACCTTGCTTGCAGTAGAAGAAACCTGAGATTGAATAACTTTCTGTGGATAGATACCTGTACAGGAGTCTCTGACACTTCTTAAAAGATAAGGAGGAGGATTCTTCAGTAAAGATGGTATGGTATCGCTCTTGAAGGAGGATCTATTGAGAAGAGGAATCTTCTATATCCATTTCGGATGTGAAAGAACCACTTCGATTAATTATGTATGGCTGAGGGTCATCTGATGCTCCCACAGGGACTGCGGAGGGAGCCTGGGAGACTTGTCTGTTTTTTTTTCTGTGGAGATTTAAAATTCTTGGAGATCATTCGTGGTTGAGCATCATTTGGGCGTGGACATCTGCAATATAAATTCCTGTACGAGGAATCTGTGAAGATGCTGAGGGGGTGACACTTTCCAAAACAGAACATTTGTTGGACATGGTATTTGATGCAGCAACACTTGCAGCAACGAGAGGAAATAGTTGGTGGTTAAGAAAGGCGGGAAGGTGTCACAACCTTATTGCGTGTGGTAGAGGAGGTCAAACTAGAGTGGAAGGAAGTGTAGTAGTTCTTTGCTCCAACATTTTTTTTTGTCGAAAATGAAGTTTCCACCTGGCACTACCAAAACTAATGAAGTGAAAATTAGGCAGTTGAAGAATGTCATGCTATAGACGATACCTCTTGTACTGTCGAGAACGTATCAGGTGAGCCTCCCTACAGCAGAAGCAATAGGGTTCAGTCATGTTATTGGCCGAGTTTACCTTGAATGGGATCACGTTTTCTTAGTATCCCCCGTGTTCCGGTTACTTGTCTTTCGGACATTATCCTTATTATTGGTTATAAGTAGTGTAAGGCTTATTTACTCTTTTTAAATCATGTAGTATTATTCTTATTAGTATTAGGGAGGAAGTATAATTAAGGTGGAAATATGTTGAAATGAGGGGAGCTTGAGTGGGCAACAACACATTCCAAGGAGGGGAAGGCAGAGAGCGCCTTAGGTCGTGAGGTACTCGTATATCGGAGGGAAGGCGTTTCTCAGGGAAGAATCTTGGTGTGGATTGGTGATGGAGTGGTGTGTGGAGGTATTAGTGGTGTAGCGGTATAACCTTGATATCCAGAATCAGGTTAGTGAGTCTTTTCTGGCAACAAGAGCTCTTGTCCGCTGAAATTCGGTTGTTGAGTTGTGCCGGTGACGCTGTTCGAAGGGGTCATCGGTCAAACTGGCAGCCATTTTGAGAGTGGAGGTTGTGGTGTTGACTTTGTAAGCTGGTGTTGTGGTGTATTGGTGATTTTGGGGATGATGTTATGGTGTTATGGGTAATCTTTGGTGATGATGGTAATCTCCTGCGAGGGTTGAGGAGGTGAAATACGGGAATTATTGTCTGGGGACGCGGTAATGGCGTTTGTATAAATTCCTGTGGTTGAGGGGAATATTTCTGTGACTGGTGGAGATGTAAACGGGTTCTGGTGTTGTGTGAAGCGACGAGAACGTCATGTAGTAACGTGTACTACCTCATGTTGTTTGTGAATTATTATTAGTATTAATATATGTGCTTGTAACATAGGATAATCGTGTTTTCTACTCCCCCAACATTGATCTGGTATTAGAGATGATTCCAGGTGTGCTGTCAAGGTAAAGGTAGAGTGAGAGGGTGTAATTCTGGCGATTTCGGATAGGTCGGGTAGGCATTCGAAGATTTTAAAAATCCAGACCTTTAAAACTTTCCGGGATCACTTCTCGCTTGAGCAACTTCCGGGCGGCCAAGTAGCACCTCACCTTCGCTACAATTGGTGACCCCGTTGTTCCGGAGTGAGCAGCCAAGTCCACCCTGCTGCTATCCTCCACTTTCTTGGAAAGATAACCGGGATCGTACAATCGTAAGTAAGTAAGCAATCGTGACAGTTCTGATTCATATTCAGGAGTAGGGTGTGAGTCAAGGGGTAAGCAGTGACCGCACCGGGGACGGTTTGGACAGTTCTTCCTCCCATTACAGAACGAATGTTTTTACTGGAAGGGAAAAAAGAGAAATATTAATACGGTCAGGGAGAAAAGAACCATGGAGAGTGAGCATGATCATTTTACTACTCCTTTTAAGCTTGGCCATTCAATGAACATTATCAGGACATAACTGAACTACGAGTATATCATCTTCTGAGGATTCGCATAAGTCCTGGTTGTAAAAATGCGTCCTTTGCAGTAACTGAATATAAGGTGTGGCTTGATGTATTAAAAAAATCCCATCAGAAGGGCAAGGTAGATGGAGGAGTATCATTGCCTGTATTAAAGCTTTAGCTCTGATCAATGCAGTTTTGCCATATTTCTTGATGTTATTTGCAAGAAGAACTTCAGTCTTTCTTCCTAGGTATTTGGGAGCGTGGGTAAATGTAGTATATGTAGTAAGCTACAAACCAGTAAGGTGAGTGGCGAACTTTGGAAGC
The DNA here is from genome assembly GCF_035594125.1 of Scylla paramamosain. NCBI lineage: Eukaryota > Metazoa > Arthropoda > Malacostraca > Decapoda > Portunidae > Scylla > Scylla paramamosain. The sequence continues at coordinate 8,355,161 of NC_087172.1, forward strand.
ACGTTCCTCAGCATCAAGAGAGACATTAGGATAACTACCATTTTCGCTATCAGCTACATTGCTTGATCAAATGACCACAGCAGTTAAGTTCTTGTCTCCAAGATGCAGATAGTCTATTGCCTCAAGAGCATTTTTGGTGGCAATGTCAGAAGTAAATGTCATAAAGCACCGGTTAAATAGACAATCGCCGTCGTATTTCAGACAAGTATGGAGAACATTTCCAAAAGGGTTGAAAACCTAGAGCGGATAGCATGGTATGATATGGAGGCATAGACACTGTCAAAGCAAGAATCAACAACTGACCCACCATGGGAAACAACAGCAAGGGGAGTACAAGCCACTGCCTGCACATAACCATTACGTCCTTTCTTCTTCTAGAAAGGGAGATTGGAGCACTCCCTACAAATAACATCAAGAAATATGGCAAAGGTGTTAATGTCGGTTGTGTTCAGGGGAGCCAAGAGGCTGACGGTCCTCAGGGTGCCTTGCGTGGAGACGAAGAATCCCTTCAGTGTGATGGAGGAAGTGAAGGAGGAGGAGGTGGACATGGCGGGAGGAGACAAAAAGGAGGGGGAAGACACAGTTACCCTTGTAGCGGGACACAAGTCACCGCTCCTAGCACTCCGTTTTGTGTTATATTTTCACCCTTCCGTTTTCACTCTCTCTACTGCACAGACTTATCTTTCATCTCTTCTTTCCTCACTTTATACATATCTATTACTTGTACACATTCTGTTCACGCTCTTTGACACATGTGTTACACATCTTTTCAATACATCATATTACTCCTTTCTTCACACAGACATACACACACACATACACTCTCTTTTTCCATAATTTTGTATATATCATTTATTTTATGTTAAGTAATTTTTGTATATATTGTTCATGTCTTTGCTGAATAAACAGAGAATACCCAGGCTAAATTTCCTTTGCCAGAGCTACACTGTTATGACACTGGAAATTGTTACCCTTCAAGGACTAAACACTGCTATGACCAAGAGTCTTAGTTGGGAGCCTACACTTCTCGCTTGAGCAACTTCCGGGCGGCCAAGTAGCACCTCACCTTCGCTACACCCTGCCCCAAGGTAGAGTGCTTGTGCTTGGTGATAGTCAGGTAAGGCACTTAGATAGTGTGTTTTGTGCCAGAGATAGGAAGCGTAGGTCGAGGGTGTGTTTGACGGGGGTTGGGATAGGAAAGATAGCTGATAGGCTAGACATGTGCTTAGAAAAAGATGGAACCAAGCCCATTGTTTTTCTCAGCGCGGGAGGGAATGACCTTGGTAAGGTCAAGAGTGAGGAACTGTTCGGGAGGTTTCGACAAGCTTTTGTATAGGATTATGGACAAGGGAGGGATCCCTGTGGTATGTGGTGTCTTGTCGAGGAGGGGAGTTGGTGCTGAGTGGCTGTCCAGGGTTATTACAGTGAATCGCAGGCTCGCGAATCATTGTAAGAGTAATGGATGGACGTTCATCGGCAACTGGGACCTCTTCTATGGTACGGACACCTTGTACGCCAGGGATGGAGTGCATTTATCACGCCAGGGTGTTCGTGTTTTGGCTGGAACACTCGAGCGGGAGCAATCCAGCGCTTTTCATTAGTCAGGAGGGAAGAAGGGGTTGTGAGGACAAAACGAAGGACAAATTAGTTAAATCTAGAGAGGTAACTAGCTCAGGGAAGGTGAGGAAGTGTTTACTATAAGTGTTTACTACACAAACTTTAAAAGTATCTTGAATAAAAGACTTGCTTAGAGGAATAGCGTGTGTAGAGAACCTTGATATCATTGCTTTTAACAGAAACTTGGTTAGGTATGTCAGGAAAAGTATTTAATCCAGAGGTTAAGATAGATGGTTGTACACTGTTCTATAAATACAGGGAAAGCAGGAGAGGAGGAGGCGTCGCGTTATACGTTAGGGACACATTACAGTGTTGTATTAACAGTAGAATCAAAACAGATGGCAAAACAAGAGTCGATATGGGTAGATATTAAGGAAGGATCACAGGCAGCAGTACTGGGAGTAGTGCACAGGCCACTGACAAGTACAAAGTAAATTAACACCTCACTGTGGCAAGAAATAAATAGAGCAGGTACAGTCAGGTATGTGTGGTAGGAGATTTTAATTTAAGGAATATCGACTGGAGTCTGATGGTGGGTAACAAGGAAGCAGAGGAATTTCTTAAGGGAATTCAGGATGATTTTTTAAAACAGGTAGTCGTAGAACCCACAAGAGGGAATAATATTCTGGATTTAATTCTTACTAACTGGGAGGAAGCAGTCACGCAGGTAGAGGTTGGAGGACAACTAGGTAATGGTGACCACTGGGAAATTAGTTACAAATTAAATTGGGAAGAAACTTTTAGAAGCAAAAACACTAGTAAAATACCTAACTTTAGGAGAGCAGATTTTGAGGAATTAAAAAGGTACCTCCAAGGAGTTGACTGGCAACGGATGCAGGGTGAAGTCAGGTCCGGGACGGAGTTGAGAGAGATGAGGCAGGATGAGAGAGGTGAGGTGAGGTGTGAGGGTGTAGGGCAAGAGGAGGGGAAATGTGTCCGGAAGGGATGGAGGAGAGAGAGAGAGGAGGAGATAGGTGTGAGTATGTTCTAGGGTCAGGTCACGCTGAGATGGGAGAGGTGAGATCGAGGCGAGTAGATGAGGGAGTGGAGAGGATGGAAGGGACCGAGATGAGGGGATTAGGTGAAGTAAATATAGATGTGTTGTATAAATATTTCGTAGATAAACTGCATACAGGAGATTTAGCAAACATCCCTTATAGACCAATAAGATCACAGAAAAATGACCCTAAATGGATGACTGTTAGATTAAAACACTATATTGGGCGGAAGAGAAGTATATATAAGAGATTAAGGGCAGGTGAAGAGGTTTTAAGGCTACAATATAATGAAGTAGTTAGAACAGTCAGGAGGTTAACGAGGAAAGCTAAGGGCAATTATGAATTAAAGGTAGCCAGCCAGGCGAAGATGGACCCCAAGGGATTTTATCAGGCAGACAGGACGAAGAATAAGGATACTATAGGTCCATTAAAGGCAGCAAATGGGGAGTTGGTTAGTTCTGGGGAGGAGATTAGTAAAATTCTGAATGAGTGTTTTTAACTGTCTTCACCCAGGAACACATGCAGGATATGCCAAATAGTGAACAGATGTTTAGAGCAGATGAAAATGAGAAGCTGACAGATATTTCCATAACTAAGGAGATAGTGGAACAGGAGATAGATAGGCTAAAAAGTTCAAGACACCAGGATCCGATGAAATATATCCCAGAGTACTTAAGGAATGCAAAGAGGTTATTAGTGAGCCGTTAGTTTCTGTCTTTAGGAAATAACTTGAATCAGGTGAGGTACCAGTAATGTGGAGGCAGGCTAATGCAGTACCCATCTTTAAGAAAGGTGATAAAACTTTAGCGTCTAATTATAGAACTGTCAGCTTCAGTTGTAGGTAAAATATTGGAGTCAATAATAGCGAGGAATATTAGGGAACATTTAGACAAACATAACTTGATAAATCAGTCGCAGCATAGCTTCACGAAGGGGAAGTCTTGCCTGACAAACTTAAGTTTTTATAGTAGTGTACGAGGCAGTAGATAATGGTGATAGTTATGACATCTTATATCTGGACTTTAGTAAAGCATTTGACAAGGTACTTCATCAAAGGCTCCTGAGAAAGGTTAGGGTACACGGGATAGATGGGAAGGTGTTAGGCTGGATAAGATCATGGCTAAGCGACAGGCGACAGAGAGTTGTAATAAACGGCTCTAAATCCGATTGGGGTCATGTAATTAGTGGGGTGCCACAGGGATCAGTATTAAGGCCATTGTTGTTTTCATTATATATCAATGACTTGGATAGTGGAATTAGTAGTGATGTTAGTAAATTTGCGGATGGCACAAAGATAGGTAGATTAATTAGGTCAGAATCGGATGCCATTGCCTTGCAGGCAGATTTAGATAAGATGAATGAACGGACGGACAGATGGCAAATGCAGTTTAATATCAACAAATGCAAAGTACTTAGCGTAGATAGAGGAAACCCACACAGTAGGTACACAATAAACAACGAAACTCAGGTAGGTACAGGGTACGAAAAAGATTTAGGAGTTATAGTTAGCTCTGAATCTCGTCTAGAAAAGCAATACATAGAGGCCAGAAACGGCAACAGAAACAGGGTATTAGGGAAACATTCCCTAGCAAACAGGATCATGTCACAGTATTTTTTGATTTGGAGAAAGCCACGGCATTTTACTTTGTTTGAGTTCGGTCTCCGTGGACGATTTCCTATCTTTATACAGCAGTTTTTATCTCATCCTTTGACTGGAGGTGTTGTGTATCAGGCTCGTCCACTTTGGGATGTTGCGCCGCAAGAAAGTATACTCAGTGTCACACTTTTTGGTGTAGCTATAAACAGTGTCATTGGTGTGCTTCCAGAAGGAGTTCATGGTAGCTTATATGTCGATGACTTGTCGATCTCCTTTTCTGTGGCGCGAATGCATTTGATTGAGAGGAAGTTGCAGTTAGCAATTAATAGGGTTTCTCAATAGGCTACAAATCGGAGATTTCGTTTCTTGGCTTCGAAAACTGTAGCCTTACATTTTTTCCGTGTGGAGGAAACTCGTTTTCTGGTACTTATATTTGACAGTCGCCTGACTTGGATACCCCACCTTCGTGACATTAAGGCAGCATGTATGAAGGCACTGTCACTCCCTAGAGTTTTGGCTCATACTTCTTGGGGTGCTGACAGACTGACAAACCCTCCCCCTCTTGCAACGAACTCTTATTCTTTCTAAATTGGAGTACGGTTGTTAATTTATTCGTTTGCTACTGAGGCTCGGCTTCGTATGCTGGATTCGGTGCACCATGCTGGTATTCGCCTAGCAACTGGTGAGTTCCGATCATCCCTAATCTCTAGCTTACCGGTGGATGCTGGTATCCTTTCATTGGACTTGTGTTGGCAATTCTCTGTTGTTGATATGCTGGTATTGAGTCCAACATCTTCCTGAATCAGTCTCCTACTACTCACGTTCTCAACTATACGTTTCTCCCCCTAGTTTCCAAAGCCTTTCGGTTTCAGAGTTGCATCTGCTATGGTGGCATTGAATGTGGCTTCCCTTTCTGTATGTCCCTCTCGATTCTCCACGTTTCTGTCTACGGTCCTGCTATTCCTAAAAAGAACTTGCTACCGGATTGTGAGCCCCATGCACTGTTCTTAGAACACAGTTATGTACATTCTGACTCCGTCCCTGTATTTACAGATGGTACTAAATCTGATACAAGGGTCGGATTTGGTGTTATCTTCCCTTCGTTCTGTTGAGGCGGTAGCTTCGCTGGTGTTGCTTTGGTTTTTACAGCAGAGCTGTCTGTCATAGTCCTAGCTTTAAGGATTATTTTTACTCTTCACACCTCATCTTTCACAATTTTTAGCGACTTTCGCAGTGTTCTTTCTGTTATTCATCATTTTAGTTACTCTTCTCTTCATCTACTTGTTTTATCAGTTCTCGAGTGACTTTACCTTTAACAAGATAAAAGTTACCATGTCAGGTTTTGTTGGGTCCCAGCACACGTTGGAATTCATTGGAATTTCGGGGAATGAGAAGGCAGACAGGCTGGCTAAGGAAGCAGCAACTCGGGCCGCTCCTTCCAACCCCATCCTATTCCACGACTTACACTCCAACATAAAGGTGGTAGTTCATGCCAGATGGCAGAACAGGAGGGAAGCTTTGGCTGTCACTGCGAAGATGGAGGAGGTTGCTTCTCTTGCTTCCAGTCTGTGGACGTATGTGCTTGTGTGGAAACGTCGCTGAGAGACTGCACTAGCCAGTCTTCGGTTGGGTCACATGCGTTTCATCCATGGTTACCTCATATCTCGGGAAACTCATCCATTTTGTAAAGACTGCTTAGTTCCTCATACAGTGTGATACTTTCTAGTGCAGCTCCGGGAGCGATATATTCACCGTTGTCGCGATGAGGATGGGGCTTTCCAGATGTCGCTGACATGTCGGCACATGAAGTTTTTATGTTTGCGGAGAAGGCTGGTCATTTAAACAAATAGATTATTTTTTTTAAATGTTCTTTTATTTATTTTCTCAGTAATATAGTATTGGGCAGAAGTTTATCCTTGCGTTGAGAAAAAAAAAAAAAAAACATGGAGGCAAGTGAGGAAGACATGTAACGAACAACACTGGGTCTTAGGGACCGGGTCACTGTCCTGGGCACGGAACGAACAACGCCACATATCTGGGTCAGTGGGTCAGTGTCTTAGACATGCAAGATGGTCAAAAATCTAATTTTCAATCTGTAGAACACCATCTCTCCTCTTCTAAACCTCATCTTCTTTTCCTCACTGAAACTCAGGTGTCCGAGGCAACTGACAGTAGCCCCTCCTACTGTTCTCTATACTCCTCCTACTTTCTCTATCCTCATTTTCAATCCAAAGTTGGATGTTGCGTTTATGTGAGCAACGACTTAACTTGATCTCGTGCCCAGGCTCTTGAATCTTCCGAGTTTTCCACCATCTGGCTACGACTACAGAGTTACTCTCAAACTAAATTTATATGTGCTGTATACCTCTCACCTAACTCCTCTGACTATAAGAAATTCTTTAACTACTTAACTTCTAAAGTGGAGCACATTCAGACTCTTCCCTTTTGTAGAGATACTATATACTATACATATACTATACTATACTATACTATACTATACTATACATGATAGAGAGATGGCCCACAAAAGGTACTTAAGCCTTCCATCACCAGAATCTCATGCACTTCATATTTCTGCCAAGAACCATGCCAAGTCTGTTCTCCAACTAGCCAAAAACTTCTTCATTAACAGAAAGTGTCAAAATCTTTCGAGATCTAATTCCCCTCGTGACTTCTGGCATTTAGCCAAAAATAGATAATAGAGATAGATGGTATCACATCTATCTCTAAAGCTGAACTCTTCGCTCAAACCTTTGCTAAAACCTCTACCTTGGACCATTCAGGACTCTCTGACTACTTCATGCTTCCTATTAAAATTCGCAATGATGTTTTCCATGCCCTCGCTGGCCTAAACCCTCGGAAGGCTTATGGACCTGATAGGGTCCCTCCTATTGTTCTCCGAAACTGTGCCTCCGTGCTTGCACCTTGCCTAGTCAAACTCTTTCAGCTGTCTGTCTGTCAATATCTGCCTTTCCTTCTTGCTGGAAGTTTGCCTATATTCAGCCTGTTCCTAAAAAGGGTGACCGTTTTAATCCCTCAAACTACCGTCCTATTGCTTTATTTTCTACCTATCTAAAGTTTTTGAATCTATCCTCAACAGGAATATTCTTAAACATCTATCACTTCACAACCTTCTATCTGATCGCCAGTATGGGTTCCGTCAAGGCCGCTCTACTGGTGATCTGGCTTTCCTTACTGAGTCTTGGTCATCCTCTTTTAGAGATTTTGGTGAAACTTTTGTTGTTGCCTTGGATATATCAAAAGCTTTTGATAAAATCTGACACAATGCTTTGATTTTCAAACTACCCTCCTACGGCTCCTATCCTTCTCTCTGTAACTTATTCTCAAGTTTCCTTTCTTACCGTTCTATTGCTGCTGTGGTAGACGGTCACTGTTCTTCTACTAAACCTATTAACAGTGGTGTTCCTCAGGGTTCTGTCCTGTCACCCACTCTCTTCTTATTATTCATCAATGGCCTTCTAAACCAGACTTTTTGTTCAATCCACTCCTACGCTGATGATACCACCCTGCACTTTTCCACGTCTTTTCATACACGTCCAACCCTTCTGGAAGTTAACATTTCATGCAGGGAAGCCACAGAACGCCTGACTTTTGATCTTTCTAAAATTTCTGATTGGGGCAGAGCAAACATGGTATTGTTCAATGCCTCAAAAACTCAATTCCTCCATCTATCAACTCGACACAACTTTCCAGACAACTATTCCCTCTTCTTCAGTGACATTCAACTGTCCCCCTCTTCTACACTGAACATCCTCGGTCTGTCCTTTACTTATAATTTGAACTGGAAACTTCACATCTCATCTCTAGCTAAAACAGCTTCTATGAAGTTAAGTGTTCTGAGACGTCTCCGCCAGTTTTTCTCACTCCCACCCCCACGCTGCTAACTCTGTACAGGGGCCTTATCCGTCCATGTAAGGGGGGTTCCACTCATACCGCTCTTCTAGACAGGGTGGAATCAAAAGCTTTTCGTCTCATCAACTCCTCTACTCTAACTGACTGTCTTCAACCTCTCTCTCATCGCCGCAATGTTGCATTTCTAGCTGTCTTCTACCGCTATTTTCATGCTAACTGCTCTTCTGATCTTGCTAAATGCATGCCTCCCTTCCTCCTGCAGCCAAGCTGCATAAGACTTTCTCCTTTCTCTCACTCCTATTCTGTCGACCTCTCTAATGCAAGATTTAACCAGTATTCTCAATCATTCACCCCTTTCTCTGGTAAACTCTGGAACTCCCTGCCTGCTTCTGTATTTTCACCTTCCTTTGACTTGAATTCCTTCAAGAGGGAAGTTTCAAGACTTATCCTTCAATTTTTGACTACCGCTTTGGACCCTTTTCTGGAACTGGCATCTCAGTGGGCCTTTTTTTTTTTTATCGGAATTTTGGTCCCCTTATCCAGCGTCCCTCCCACATAAAAAACAAACAAACAAAAAAAAAAAAAAAAAAAAAACAATGCCAAGTATTTGGGTCAGTAGGGTCGGTGTCCTGGGTACGAAACTACTATCGCTAGACACACTGGTGTGGGTTAGTTGGGTGAACACCCCCTCACTTTAAATTAAATTAAATTAAATTAAATTAAACTAAATTTGATTATACACGAACTCTCAACTTTCTTTTTTAGCACTTAAGGTTTTAGTGGTTCTCCTTTTTTAGTGGTTTCCTTTTTTATGTTTACTTTTATAGCAGTCTTTTAACCATTTTCACTATACCTATATTTTTGTTATTAATATCAATATTTTAAACAGCAAAATTTGATGCTTTTAAAGTTTTGTAGCGGTACCATATGACCACGATGTTGCGGCACAATAACCTAAATCAATCACTCAACTATCAGAGAAGAGAAGTGAAGTTGTATAGAGCTTTTGAGTCAGGAATTAAGAATGGCTTGGCTGGATTCCAGCGAGTGATGGATGATATCATTGAAAAAGTAAGTGTAAGTGGATAATCTCATTGTAAGTGGTAACTCGGAACAGGAATACGATGAAAATTTGCAAAATTTTCTTGCTGTTGCTAAGGCTCATAATTTAGTACTGAATGATGAGTGTGTGAGTATAAGGTCAGATTAATAAACCTTGGTTACTCCATAAGGAAGTGAGAATTCAGACCTGACCCTTAACACTTCACACCTTTCCTACAACTTCCACTACCGCGAGACATTGTATCGCTATGCAGAACATTGGGGTTGTTGGCACACTATTCTAGGTGGATATCCGGATTTTCTGAAAAAAAAAAAAAATACGCCCTCTTACTTAAGCTAAAGACTCCTCTGACCATAACAGTTGAGACTGCTTTTGAGGCTCCGAAGACTGAGGTTACTGATTCTGTAGTACACATCTGATCATATAGTTGCTGCTACTCTTATCCAGAATGAACGGCCTGTTGCCTTTTTTTTTTACACGGACACTCTCTTTAAGAGAACAAAAAACACTGCAGTGGAAAAGAAAGCTTACGCTCTAGTAGAATCTTTTAGGAAATGGCGGCACTACCTCTTGAGATGGCACTTGCAACTCATTACAGATCAAAGGAATGTAACTTTTATGTTTGATAGTAAAACTTCCAGTAAAATGGCGACCTATGAGGCGCAGCACCCTGGTATCAAGAACATCAACTAGGTGCTGTGTGAAAGGGTAGTCCCCTACTGGTCTCTCGAGGCCGTTAAGAGCGCTTGAAGAGCTCAGCGCTACAAGTCCCTGCTTAGGGACTTAAGCGCGGCTCTACCTCAACAGGCTGCCTCCGCAACACTCCTCCCAGTGATCCCTATTCAGCCTCCTTCACCATCTATAGGGGATGTGGCTACTCCACCGGCTGAAGGCTCCGCCCTCCGCGGGGACCAGCTACTGGATGGTGGGCAGCCCAAGCATGAGGTGTAGCAAGTATTGCTAGAGGTGTCCACCTTGCTCGGTTCCTAGGAACATAGTCGAGGTTGAGAGGCATGTGGATGCCTAGTGTCCTCTCAGGCCCTTCATTTACCGTCCCCCATGTCTGAGGGAAGGTGCCCAAAATGAAAGGCCCTCTACGGTCCGAAAACGTACCGAAGAGCCCAGAGGCTGGGCCATTCGAGAAGTCCTTGAGGGGACTCCGAACGCCTCCAGTTCGATCTTGACCGCAAGTATGAAGACCTTCTGGAGCGGCCTTTTCAGTAGATCCTCTCCGCCTAAGGAGCGGTCTCCCACACCAACCTGCCCCCCCGATTCCGGTGTACGGGCCAGTGTCGGAGGAAGAGATAGCCTGGGCGTTGAGAAACATCAAGGCATATACAGGCTCAGGCCCAGATGGACGTGATCTTGGGAGCATCACGGCGCTGGGAGCATCACGGCGCTGGGTGTCCAAAAGCTTCAGTGGGTGTTCAGTACCCTGCTATTGCTGAAGGACGTTCCAGAATCTTGGGCCTTGGGGAGGACCATGCTAATCCCCAAGAAAACAGTACCGGAGGGTCCAGGGAACTTTTGTCCTGTAAAGATTACGTCCCTCTTCCTCTGGCTGTTTAACAAGATCATTACCTCGTGGTTGATGAAAGCTGCTCCGTAAGGGCTCAGAAGAGCTTTGCACCAGAGAAAAATGTGGCTAACATCTCTCTGGTGCAAGACCTGATAAAGAGGTCTACAACCACGCTCTACATAACCTTCATCGATTTCTGGAAACCGTTCAACTCGGTGGGCCAACCATCTCTGCTTATGACCGCAAAGAGATCCGGTATTCCACACGAGCTCTCCGAGTTTATCCGAAATCTGTATGCAAAAGCCGCGACCAACATTATGGGTGACGTTTTTGAGATTCGAAGGGATGTCCTGCAAGTGGATCCCTTGTTCCCATATTTGTTTAACATCATGTTGGACTGGGCCCTGTCAACCCTGTCTAGTCGGTGAGAATCTTGGTTACGTCGCCTATGCCGATGATGTGCCCCTAACGGTCTCCACCAGCGTCGGTCTCCAAGGCTCGCTTGATGCCCTGGTTGAAGGGGCCGGACTGGAAGTGGGCCACAACAAGTGCGCCACATTAGCCATCGTGGTGGATAAGCGGCGAAAGAGGTAGCAAACACTGGAGGCTGGTTAACACTGCTACCATCTTTACCATGGGCGGTGTCGCCCTCAAAAGTCTGCTGTCATGCCAGATCTATAAGTACCTGGGTCTCGAGATCGGGTTGACAAAAGATCGCGCCGAGCCTGTCCAGGCGCTGGCCTCCATGATTCAGGGCCTCAGGCATCTCCAGAGAGCCCCATTTATGTCCTAGCAAATGCTCTGGGCGCTGAAACAGGTCCTGATTTCCCAGCACCAATACCGACGGGTGCTGGGGCACACCACGAAAGGCCTCTTCCAGCGGTTGGACTTGGAGGTGAGGAAGTTTGTCCGGAAGGCACTTCATCTCCTCAAGGACACTCCTAATGCCGCCCTCTATGATAGGGTCGGCGGCAGGGGTTTTGGTGTGCAGAGATTTACAACTCTCATCCCTTCCCTTAAACGTGGTGTGCATGAGAGCCTAGCCGCGCCTTCGGATGACAGGGTGGCCAGAATCGGCAGAGGGTACTTGAAGAACACTAGCACAAGCTTTAGCGAGATGCGAGCTGAAGATGCAAACTTCACCGCAGCCAGCTGTACACATCTGCCGATGGGAGGGAGCTGTGAGAAGTGGCCTAATCTTCCCTTACACACGGGTGGGTGAAGGATGGAACTCTCCTGATGCCTGGCCACTCCTACGTGAATGCCATCAAGACGTGTGGGCTTGGTCAGTACTCGACTTCGGTTGTGTAGGGGTAGACCATCGGCCCCAGTGCAATGCAACCTTGGATGCTAACGCCTGGAGTCTTTGGGGCACATCCTACAGGTGTGTCCTGCTCTTACGCCCGAGCGCACGGTCTCTCGAGGGCTCAGCTTCTTTGGTGCGGACCACGCCGTGAGGATGCGGTCAAGGGTGACCCTAATGCCTATAATCGTGGCCTAGCCCACCAACATTGGGGGAGTTGCTTACGATCATCCCTACCGCCCTCCTCATGGTGTTGTTTTCGGTTTGTTGTTTTGAGGTCGCACTGTTAAAACAAACAGTGTCGGGGTGCAAGTCATGTCTGGCTTCGTTTCCTCTTGGGTTAATTCTTTTACATATATATATATATATATATATATATATATATATATATATATATATATATATATATATATATATATATATATATATATATATATATATATATATATATATATATATATATATGTATATATATATATATATATATATATATATATATATATATATATATATATATATATATATATATATATATATATATATATATATATATATATATATATATATATATATATATATATGACTAAATAGTTTCGTCTTTGATTTTGAATTTTAAACCTGTGTGTTTGATTTTCTTAATTAATTTGGCAGGTATACATGTATGGTATATATATATATATATATATATATATATATATATATATATATATATATATATATATATATATATATATATATATATATATATATATATATATATATATATATATATATATATATATATATATATATATATATATATATATATATATATATATATATATATATATATATATATATATATATATATATATATATATATATATATATATATATATATATATATATATATATATATATATATATATATATATATATATATATATATATATATATATATATATATATATATATATATATATATATATATATATATATATATATATATATATATATATATATATATATATATATATATATATATATATATATATATATATATATATATATATATGTATATGACTAAATAGTTTCGTCTTTGATTTTGAATTTTAAACCTGTGTGTTTGATTTTCTTAATTAATTTGGCAGGTATACATGTATGGTATATATATATATATATATATATATATATATATATATATATATATATATATATATATATATATATATATATATATATATATATATATATATATATATATATATATATATATATATATATATATATATATATATATATATATATATATATATATACCATACATGTATACCTGCCAAATTAATTAAGAAAATCAAACACACAGGTTTAAAATTCAAAATCAAAGACGAAACTATTTAGTCATAAGGGAGGACGGAAGGACGTCCAGAATGACCTGGATGACTGTGAGCTGGTGAAGAGGTATCGGCTGGACCGTGCTGGGATCATCTTCGTGACTTATGTGGTGCGGGAAAAACCGAAGAGACCAAGTGATCACTCTGCTGTACCTCGCTACAGGCAAGATGCAACAGAGCAGAGCTGATGACCTGGGGCCTTCACGGCAGACTATCAGCAGGGTCATCAGTGATACGTTTGACGTCGTCTCAGACTTTGCCATCCTCTCACAGTTCATAAGATTTCCAGTCACCCACTGGAAATACAGAAGAAGGAGGTTTTCAGCAGATTGCTGGCTTCCCTGAAGTGATTGGTGCCAGTAATGGGACACACATGAGGATTGTGGCACCAAGAGAGTATGAAGCCGATTATTTCAACAGGAAGAGGTACCATAACATCAATGTGCCGTTTGTTTTTGGTGTGGTTGCCAAATGGCCGGGATCGGTTCACGATGCTCGGATACTGAGTCAAAGAGGGCTCAGCAGAATATGTAACATCGGCATAATTCCAACTGGGTGTCACTGACTGGGAGATAGTAGCTATCTCAGCAAGAAGTGGCTGCTGACTCCATACCTCTGACCACAGCCTGGAGCACAGTCCTCCTATAACAGCTAAGTTACTAGTAGACTAAGTACTATAATATATATGTAAAGTTACCTAATGAATGATCCCTTATCTTTTTTTTTTTCTTCTTTATGTAGGAGGGACACTGGCCAAGGGCAACAAAAATCTAATAAAAAAAGGCCCACTGAGATGCCAGTCCCATAAAAGGGTCCAAAGTGGTAGTCAGAAATTGAAGGATAAGTGTCTTGAAACCTCTCTCTTGAAGGAATTCAAGTCATAGGAAGGTATAAATACAGAAGTAGGCAGGGAGTTCCAGAGTTTACTAGAGAAAGGGATGAATGATTGAGAATACTGGTTAACTCTTGCATTAGAGAGGTGGACAGAATAGGGATGACAGAAAGAAGAAAGCCTTGTGCAGCAAGGCCGCGGGAGGAGGGTAGGCATTCAGTTAGCAAGATCAGAAGAGTAGTTAGCATGAAAATAGCGGTAGAAGACAGATAGAGATGCAACATTGTGGCGATGAGAGAGATGCTGAAGACAGTCAGTTAGAGGAGAGGAAATGATAAGATAAAAAACTTTTGATTCCACCCTGTCTAGATGAGCAGTATGAGTGGAATCCCCCAGACATGTGAAGCATACTCCATACATGAATGGATAAGGCCCCTGTACAGATTTAGGAGCTGGGGGAGGGGGTGAGAAAAACTGGCGGAGACGTCTCAGAATGCCTAACTTCATAGAAGCTGTTTTAGCTAGAGATGAGATGTGAAGTTTCCAGTTCAGATTATAAGTAAAGGACAGACCGAGGATGCTAACTGCATGCCTCCCCTCCTTCCGCGGCCTCGCTGCACAAGACTTTTTTCTTTCTCTCACCCCTATTCTGTCCACCTCTGTAACGCAAGAGTTAACCAGTATTCTCAATCATTCATCTCTTTCTCTGGTAAACTTTGGAACTCCCTGCCTGCTTCTGTATTTCCACCTTCCTATGACTTGAATTCCTTCAAGAGGGAGGTTTCAAGACACTTATCCATCAATTTTTGACCACTGCTTTGACCCTTTTATGGGACTGGCTTTTCAGTGGGCATTTTTTTTTTATTAGGTTTTTGTTGCCCTTGGCCAGTGTCCTTCCTACTTAAAAAAAAAAAAAAACCTACGTCTCTCTTAAGGAATGTAAATTTAACAGCTTCAGTCTCGCCTCGTAAGGATTACTCCTCATCCCCTGTATCCTTATAGTCATTCTCGTCTGTATTGATTTTAATAGACCTATATCCTTCCTGTAATGTGGGGACTAGAACTGCACAGCGTAGTCTAGATGATGTCTGACCAGCGCCAAGTATAACTTTAATATTACTTCCGGCCTTCTACTTTTAATACTCCTAAAAATTAATCCTAATAACCTATTTGCCCTGTTTCTGGCCTCTATGCATTGTTTCCCTAGACGGAATTCAGAGCTAACTGTTACTCCTAAATCTTTCTTGTACCCTGTACTTACCAGAGTTTCGTTGTTTAATGTGCACCTATTATGCTGGTTTCCTCTACCTACGCTAAGTACTTTGCATTTGTTGATATCAAACTGCATTTGCCATCTGTCCGTCCATTCATTCATCCTATCTAAATCTGCCTGCAAGACGATGGCATCCGATTCTGACCTAATTAATCTTCCTACCTTTGTATCATCCGGAAATTTACAAACCACTACTAATTCCACCATCCAAGTCATTGATATATATTAGAAACAACAATGGCCCTAATACTGATCCCTGTGGCACTCCACTAATTACATGACCCCACTCGGATTTAGAGCCGTTTATTACAACTCTTTGTCGCCTGTCGCTTAGCCATGACCTTATCCAGCCTAACACCTTCCCATCTATTCCGTGTGCCCTAACCTTTCTCAGGAGCCTTTGATGGGGTACCTTGTCAAATGCTTTACTAAAGTCCAGATGTAAAATGTCATAACTATCACCATTACTACAAAATACAAATATCACCATCACTACTGCCTCGTTCACTTTACTGTAAAAAACTTAACAAGTTTGTCAGGCAAGACTTCCCCTTCGTGAAGCCGTGCTGTCTGATTTATCAGGTTATGTTTTTCTAGATGTTCCTAATGTTCCTTGCTATCATTGACTCCAATATTTTACCCACTACTGAAGTTAAGCTGACAGGTCTATGATTAGACGCTAAAGTTTTATCATCTTTCTTAAAGATGGGTACTACATTAGCATGCCTCCACATTACTGGTATCTCACCTGATTCAAGTTATTTCTTAAAGACGAACTAACGGCTCACTAATAACCTCTTTGCATTCCTTCAGTACTCTGGGATATATTTCATCTGGTCCTGATGTCTTGAACTTTTTAAGCCTACCTATCTCCTGTTCCACTATCTCTCCTTAGTTAAGGAGATATCTGTCAGCTTCTCATTCTCATTCGCTCCAAACATCTGTTCACTATTTGACATATCCTGCATGTTTTCCTGGGTGAAGACAGTTAAAAAATATTCATTCAGAAATTTGCTATCTCTTTTCCAGAACTAACCAACTTCCCATCTGCTGCCTCTAATGGACCTATAGTATCCTTATTCTTCGTCCTGTATACCTGAGAAAATCTCTTCTTCGCCTGGCTGGCAACCTTTGATTCATAATTGCCCTTACCTTTCCTCGTTAACTTCCTGACTGTTCTAACTTATTCATTATATTGTGGCCTTAAAACCTCTTCACCTGCCCTTAATCTCTTATATATACTTCTCTTCCGCCCTGTATGTTTTAACCTAGCAGTCATCCATTTACGGTAATTTTTCTGTGATCTTATTGCTCTATACGGGATGTTTACTAACTGACCTGTATGAACTTTACGAAATACTTATACAACTCATCTACATTTACTTCACCTAATCCCCTCATCTCGGTCCCTTCCATCCTCTCCACTCCCTCATCTACTCGCTTCGACCTCACCTCTCCCATTTCAGCATGACCTGACCCTCCAACATACTCACACGTATCTCCCCCTCTCTCTCTCCTCCACCCCTTTCTGACACATCTTCCCTCCTCTTGCCCTACACCCTGACACCTCACCTCACCTCTCTCATCCTGCCTCATGTCTCTCAACTCCATCCCGGATCTGACTTCACCCTGCATCCGTTGCCAGTCAACTCCTTGGAGGAACTTTTTTAATTCCTCAAAATCTGCTCTCCTAAAGTCAGGTATTTTACTAGTGTTTTTGCTTCTAAAAGTTTCTTCCCAATTTAATTTGTAACTAGTTTCCCAATGGTCATCATTACCCAGCTGTCCTCCAACCTCTACCTGCGTGACTGCTTCCTCCCTGTTAGTAAGAATTAAATCCAGAATATTGTTCCCCCTTGTGGGTTCCACGACTACCTGTTTAAAAAGAATTATCCTGAATAACCTTTTGAAATCCCCTGCTTCCTTGTTACCCACCATCAGACTCCAGTCGATATTCCTAAAATTAAAATCTCCTACCACACATACCTGACTGACTGTACCTGCCTGCTCTATTTATTTCCTGCCACAGTGAGGTGTTAATTTCCTTTGTACTGTTCGGTGTCTGTACACTACTCCCGGTACTAGTGATTGTGATCCTTCCTTAATATCTATCCATATCGACTCTGTTTTGTTATCTGTTTTGATTTTACTGTTAATACAACACTGTAATGTGTCCCTAACGTATAACGCGACGTCTTCTCCTCTCCTCCTTTCTCTATTTTTATAGAACAGTGTATAACCATCTATCTTAACCTCTGGATTAAATAAGTTTCCTGACATATCTAACCAAGTTTCAGTTAAAGCAATGATATGAAAGTTCTCTACACACGCTATTCCTCTAAGCAAGTCTATTTTATTCAAAATACTTCTACAATTTGTGTAGTAAACACTTAAGCTATTTCTCACCTTTCCTGAGCTAGTTACCTTTCTAGATTTAACTAATTTTTCCTTCGTTTTCATCTCACAACCCCTTCTTCCCTCCTGACTAACGAAAAAAGTGCAGTTATCTCCCGCTCGAGTGTTCCGGCCAAATCCGAACACCCTAGCGGGATAAATGCACTCCATCCCGGGCGTACAAGGTGTCTCCTCGCAGCCAGTGAGTGACCCACAAGTCTCAGGAGCATAATTCCTGTCAGCCAATTAAATTTGCTTTAGTGTAACTCTTCCATCGACGGAAAGTAATTCATCACTATATTATTTTTTTTCTATTTAGAACAATGGGGAGTTTTCGGAACTAAACCGCTAGATGTCGTTGCTGCTCATCTAACTGTAGGAAAGAGAGCTAAAATATTGTTGTAGTAAATATCAGGTGCGTAAAGATGCATAGAACGTTGATCATCATGATACTATTGAAATGATGTATCGACTTTTCATTATCCGGTATGGATAATATTGAGAGAATTAATGATTTTTTTGTGTGATTATACAGTAAACTGCTAGCATTATCTTAAATAAAGCATATTACAAGTATAAAAACTATTGATTTGGACAATGAAAAAAATGAAAAAAACACACTGTACTATATAGTATGACACAACCTACTCAGTAACATCGTGATATATGGCTCTATTTTTTTTTCTTTGTAGGGATTTTAGCATCCCTCTCACGAGCGAGCGACATGGTAAAGTAATCGAGAACAAAAACAAACATTTCTTAGGCGATCCTTGGGAGACGGGAGAGGAGTACAGGAAACTTTTTCACCAGTTCTGTAACGATGCCATTGTGTTGTGTCCCTCAATGTGCCACCAATTCCTACAAGAAGCTGGAATGAGGAAACTGTGGGAAGTTGCTATAAAGAGGGACAAGTGGAGCATTACTATCGCCAGGACACTCGAGTTGCCAATTTTTTTTTTTTTTATTAAAATTGCCGTTTCCATAAACTAGGAGGGAGATCTATGTAATTTGGACTTTTGACTGTCACAGACGTGTTGCCTTTATGTTTACTGTCGTCTAGATTAAGACGTTTCCAATCAAGAGTGTATTAATTTGGAAATCTTAAGATGACCAAATAAATCTAAATGCCGATTCACTACAAAATCAACTTATATACATTTGTTCATGAAAAGATTTTGATTTTACTTGTGTTACTACTTAGAAGGGATTACGTAGAAAAATATATTATATAAGCCCATTGCATCTTCATGTAAACAGAATAACACTGTAGATATATCTGATATTGCTTGTACGTGAGAGAAGAGTTTGTGTCTGTGCTGCCACCTGGTGACAACCACTAGTTGTGAAAACTCCCCATTACGAATTGTTTTTCCTCCTATGAATTCAGTGAGCGACTATACATACAAAATTAAACTATGGAGAGGAAATATCCATTTGAGTATAAAACAAGTACTATACTTCAGATCTTTTGCATAGCTACGTCATTATGTATGCCTATTGCCTTATCAGCCTGTGTACATACAGCTCCATCTGTCATCCTGCACTACAAGGGACACGATTATTTCCCTTTCGTAAACTGTTGATTAAAACCACAGCTGTATGAGGCTTCCCTTATAACAACTTTGGTGGAGTCTGCAAACATAAGTATAAACTGAGGCAGTCTTGTTTATGTACTGAGAAGACAACAACTGCTGACTGTCAGCCTTCTCTAACACCGCCACTGAGGCGCTCTCTACTTTGGCAAGTGAGGGGCCACCAGGATCGCAGCTGACCCTTTACTTTTCACTGAGGATGTGAAACATCAAATCATGGTTGAAGCTGAAGAAAAGAGATGCCGATGACTTGGCTGGCGCATCTTTGATTACAAACACAGCTAACGTTGCACTAAGCGGTCCAGGAAAGACTAGTTGTATCCTTAACGATGATTTGCTCATAATTCCCGTGACTTTCTGGCAACTGTACTCTAGTAAGGGACTGTCGTATTAATCTGCTATTATGCATGTATTTACATATTTTTATACAATGTCGGTGTCGATTTTTTTTTTGTTTTATTTTATAATATTAGTTTTGTTCAGGTTAATTGTTAGGAAGATTATATGTCAATCTTGTCATCGTGGGTCGGCCTTGCTGTGACGTGGCCACGGTGCGGGGGAGGAAGCGGAGTTGCAGTGCCAGCGACCACTCATGCCGTGATATTCGAGGACTGTGTGCCTATGATTTGTACTACTTTGTGAAAGGTATGTAAGTGTAATATCATATTTCTAATGTATTGGTTGTGATTATCTGGATGATGTAACCAGGATTAAGGTTATTTGCAATGACGGTGTGATTATTGTTGTACTCTTAATTTCAACAGTTATCATGAGTGTTCGGAAGTGACTGGAAGCAACGTATGAGTTATGATGTATCTCGTATAGTTAAGTAATTGGAATGTAATGTGCACAACAAACACTGTTTATATTGCATTATGTACTATGAATGGCAAGTCCAGGCCGTATATATCTGTGATAAATTTTATAAGGTCTCGAAATTAGAGGTTGAAACGCTTTATTAAATAAAGTTGCAGCACCCTGCCCGATTTTTCACTGGTTGACCTACAGTAATGAACACACATTCTTGCGGTCCACTGAAAGGGAGGAGGGTTAAGACTAATTGTGAGTGGGTCTGACTGCTCGAACTTAACAGTAACATGCTTTATACAAAGGGCGGGCAATCGTAACTATCTCAATATAGCAAGCGACAGGAGGGAATTAAGCGGCACTAGACCACCCCCCGTTGGAATTTCTTGTAATGCACATTCTATTAATTTAAAAATTAGTATGTTTTCTTTCTAACACAGTGATATTGGCAGAAATGTCACTCTGATAACCAGTGAGTTGTACTTGAACTTTATTCTTAAAAATAGAATAAAATAAAGGATATAAATTAATGTATCTTTTTATGATCCTCCTGACGGCTAATTGTGGCTGTCACCCACGGCAGAGCATCCCTATTCATACTTGGTTCTTCACAGACTATTACTACTACTTCTACTAGATAAGCATAGTAAGTTTATAGAGGATTCATAGGATGGCTTCATGAAGGGAAAGTCATGGGTTTAACAAGGCTGTCACCTGGACCAACGTGACTGTTTAAAGTACTGCAAGCACCGAGACATTTGTCTGCCGATAGAGTAATAAACAAGGAAAAGGTTGAAGCTCAGTGTGGAAGACACAGTGTCTTCACTACATGTGGTGCACGTGTGTTAAATGTCTAGAAGCCATTACTGTGTTTACATGATGGCAATGTTTAGTGGCGCAAAGAGAGTACATCATAAACATATTTTCTTTTATATATGAAAGTCTAAGCCAGCATTTTTCAAATGGTTGCACAAGAAACTTAAAACATGAGTGAGTCACATTCCATGGGTGAGAGGTGTCCATCCTGCTGGCTGTAGAGATGGTCCGATGTGTGCACCTTGCGTGGCTCAGGAAGACAGCTACGGCCGAGCGAGAGGAGGGAGGCACTGCAGCGTGTCGCGTCGGTATGACATGACGTCGATGTGACTGTGAGAGCACAGGAACACTAGATTTTTGAGAGGGCAATAAATTACCGCCCTATCATAGGAGAGAACCATTTGCCATACGGGCAGGTGGGCGGAGCCTGTATCAATGCGCGCGGGCATTGATACGACCTCGTCAGGCCTCACTTCCGGCCGGGTGATCCAGCGCCCAAGACGTGCCCTCCTCGATTCCACCCGAACCAGCCTGCAGAAAGAACAGCGTGGTGCAGCGGTAAGCCGAAACCCTGACTGACGAAGCTGGCTTTCATCGAAGCAGACTGGAGGAGTGAGTACACTAGGGGGATGCCTTGGGTGAGTTATTTGTGGTAAGGCCTGTTCTCGAGCGCATATCCAGTCGCTCAGCAACCACGTGGTCGTCGCTATTTGTCGAGTGATACAGTGCATAGTGCCGGCTATTTACCTCCGTGATCCAGTAACTTAACGTAAAGCTGTGCTCTCACAACGTAGAAGGACCGGGCATTGGCCTCACTTCCGGAGGAATAGGTATTTTTGTGTGACGCTCACGCGCCACTGAGTATTGCCATAGCTAGCCAGGCCTTCGTTGTAGTTACTCTGTAAATATAGATCAAAGATTTATGACTGTGCGTTTTTTTGAGTGTCCTACCCTAGTCTACCTGGAGACTCAACCAGGAGTCGCATGTGATCGGCGGGTGTTAAAGTGTAAAGGGACCCCGATCCATGAGAGTGACTAATCGTCCTCTTTGGTCTGATATTTAGTGAAGATATTTCATAGGTACTCGTGTGTGTGTGTGTGTGTGTGTGTGTCTATATATATATATATATATATATATATATATATATATATATATATATATATATATATATATATATATATATATATATATATATATATATATATATATATATATATATATATATATATTATACACACACACACACACACAAGTGTTAGTATACCGTACACTTGGTGATCCCAGTTTTCTAATAAGTTGATCAACTTGGGAGCACAAAATGGTCCGAGCAGCTTCGTCAATCAGTAATGGTAACTTATTTGAGTTGGCAATGGGGGAATTGGACCTATAAGAGCATGTCCAGACTATTTGGCAGTGCACGACGGGCAACCAATGTTACTATATCCCGTTCCAATACACAAGGTGGAAAGAGTGAGTAGCAGGCACGTAGGTGACTTTAGAAGCGAGGAAATGACGGCCAAACATGAACGAGCAGCTGCCCGCGAATGCGCTTGAGCAAATCACCAGAAACGGTCCCATCTGGTACGCGATGCTAAACGCTAAAGGTTTCCCACGCAAGGCTATTTTTTCCTTCTCCACGGTGCTTGGCATGGTGAGGCAACTTTCCCCCATAGAGGGAATTGCCTTGTCGTGGTAGCTGGCTTGCATGTTCCTCTGAGCTGGCAAGAAAGGCTGGAGGGGGCTTCGACCCTCTGCTCTGCCCTGTTTAGGGGGAGACGGCTACGAATGCTAGCAAGGTCGCCAGGAGGAGGCAGTAGACACCTGCCGAAACGATAATTACTCCCAGTGAGGTCTAAAGCACTGTTCACGGGGTGCTGTGAACTTATCATTAAACCCAGCTGTGACCTCACTCAACGTTTCCCTTTGTGTCTCACAACACAAGGGGGCAGTCACAGCCTGCCCTCTAAAGACAACTCTCTTCCTCCACACAAAACTACAAGCACCTAATAACACACACACACCCTTCACTCAAAAATTTTAAAATCATCATGGCGACTCCTACACCAGCCTCGGAGTCCCCATCTGGGGAGGGGACCATAAATGTCCCCAGGTCGGACTGCCTTTCTGTCGACGACCCTAAGTGTCTTGACACCCCCCTCAACTTTTTCTTCATTAACTTCTGCAACATTCGTGGTCTAAGATCTAATTTTCAATCTGTAGAACACCACCTCTCCTCTTCTAAACCTCATCTTCTTTTCCTCACTGAAACTCAGGTGTCTGAGGCAACTGACAGTAGCCCCTTTTCAGTTCCCTCCTACTTTCTCTATCCTCATTTTCGATCCAAAGCTGGATGCTGCGTTTATGTGCGCAATAACTTAACCTGCTCTCGTGCCCACGCTCTTGAATCTTCAGAGTTTTCCACCATCTGGCTACGACTACAAAGTCACTCTCATACTAAATTTATCTGTGCTGTATACCTCTCACCTAACTCCTCTGACTATAAGAAATTCTTTGACTACTTAACTTCCAAAGTGGAGCACATTCTGACCCTCTTCCCTTTTGCAGAGATCTCCATTCTTGGAGACTTCGATGTTCATCACCAGCTTTAGCTTTCCTCTCCCTTCACTGACCATCCTGGTGAACTAGCCTACAACTTTGTTATCCTCCATGACCTAGAGCAATTGGTGCAACACCCTACTCGTATTCCTGACCGTCTTGGAGATACGCCCAACATTCTTGACCTTTTCCTGACCTCTAATCCTTCTGCTTATGCTGTCACCCTTTCTTCTCCGTTGAGCTCCTCCGATCACAATCTCATATCTTTATCTTGTCCTATCGCTCCAATCCCTCCTCAGGATCCCCCTAAGCGAAGGTCTCTGGCGTTTTGCCTCTGCTAGTTGGGGGGACCTGAGGAGGTATTTTGCTGATTTTCATTGGAATGACTACTGCTTCCGTGTCAGAGACACGGAAGCAGTACACGAAGACACGGAAGTGTGCTGAGCGCATAACAGAGGTGATAGTGTCTGGCATGGAGGCGTACATTCCTCACTCTTTTTCTCGTCCTAAACCTTCTAAACATAGCTTGTTCTCGTGCTATACATGATAGAGGGGTGGCCCACAAAAGGTACTTAAGCCTTCCATCACCGGAATCTCATGCACTTTATATTTCTGCCCGGAACCATACCAAGTCTGTTCTCCAACTAGCCAAAAACTCCTTCATTAACAGAAAATGTCAAAACCTTTCAAGATCTAACTCCCCTCGTGATTTCTGGCATCTAGCCAAAAATATCTCCAATAACTTTGCTTCTTCTTCTTTCCCTCCTCTATTTCAACCAGATGGCACCACTGCTATCACATCTATTTCTAAAGCTGAACTCTTCGCTCAAACCTTTGCTGAAAAGTCTACCTTGGACGATTCTGGGCTTGTTTCTCCCTCTCCTCCACCATCTGACTACTTCATGCCACCTATTAAAATTCTTCGCAATGATGTTTTCCATTCCCTCGCTGGCCTAAACCCTCGGAAGGCTTATGGACCTGATAGGGTCCCTCCTATTGTTCTCCGAAACTGTACCTCCGTGCTTGCACCTTGTCTAGTCAAACTCTTTCAGCTCTGTCTGTCAACATCTACCTTTCCTTCTTGCTGGAAATTTGCCTACATTCAACCTGTTCCTAAAAAGGGTGACCGTTCTGATCCCTCGAACTACCGTCCTATTGCTTTAATTTCCTGCCTATGTAAAGTTTTGAATCTATCCTCAACAGGAAGATTCTTAAACATCTATCATTTCACAACCTTCTATCTGATCGCCAGTATGGGTTCCGTCAAGGCCGCTCTACTGGTGATCTTCTGGCTTTCCTTACCGAGTGTTGGTCATCCTCTTTTAGAGATTTTGGTGAAACTTTTGCTGTTGCCTTGGACATATCAAAAGCCTTTGGTAGAGTCTGGCACAAAGCTTTGATTTCCAAACTACCCTCCTACGGTTTCTATCCTTCTCTCTGTAACTTCATCTCATGTTTCCTTTCTGACCGTTCTATTGCTGCTGTGGTAGACGGTCACTGTTCTTCTCCTAAATCTATTAACAGTGGTGTTCCTCAGGGTTCTATCCTGTCACCCACTCTCTTCTTATCATTCATTAATGATCTTCTAAACCAAACTTCTTGTCCTATCCACTGCTACGCTGATGATACCACCCTGCACTTTTCCACGTCTTTTCATAGACGTCCAACCCTTCAGGAGGTAAACATATCACGCAAGGAAGCCACAGAACGTCTGACTTCTGATCTTTCTAAAATTTCTGATTGGGGCAGAGCAAACTTGGTATTGTTCAATGCCTCAAAAACTCAATTCCTCCATCTATCAACTCGACACAACCTTCCAGACAACTATCCCCTCTTCTTCAATGACACTCAACTGTTCTCCTCTTCTACACTGAACATCCTCGGTCTGTCCTTTTCTTATAATCTGAACTGGAAACTTCACATATCATTTCTAGCTAAAACAGCTTCTATAAAGTTAGGTGTTCTGAGACGTCTCCGCCAGTTTTTCTCACCCCCCCAGCTGCTAACTCTATACAAGGGCCTTATCCGTCCATGTATGGAGTATGCTTCACATGTCTGGGGGGGTTCCACTCATACTGCTCTTCTAGACAGGGTGGAATCAAAAGCTTTTTCGTCTCATAAACTCCTCTCCTCTTACTGACTGCCTTCAGCCTCTCTCTCACCGCCGCAATGTTGCATATCTAGCTGTCTTCTACCGCAATTTTCATGCTAACTGCTCTTCTGATCTTGCTAACTGCATGCCTCCCCTCCTTCCGCGGCCTCGCTGCACAAGACTTTTTTCTTTCTCTCACCCTTATTCTGTCCACCTCCCTAACACAAGAGTTAACCAGTATTCTCAATCATTCATCCCTTTCTCTGGTAAACTCTGGAACTCCCTGCCTGCTTTTGTATTTCTACCTTCCTATGACTTGAATTCCTTCAAGAGGGAGGTTTCAAGACACTTATCCATCAATTTTTGACCACTGCTTTGACCCTTTTATTGGACTGGCATTTCAGTGGGCATTTTTTTTTATTAGATTTTTGTTGCCCTTGGCCAGTGTCACTCCTACATAAAAAAAAAAGAAAAAAAATAAACAATGTGATTAGTGTATTTCAGAAGGAGTTTGTGGATGTTTATATGTAGACGACTTATCAGTTTTCTTTACAGCTGCACGAATGCCACTAACTGTAAGAAAGCTGCAATTAGCTATTAATAAGATTTCCCGGTGGACTGAGATGCGGGGTTTTCGCTTCTCATTTTCGAAAACTGTTGCTTTGCATTTTTGCTGTCTCTGTAGTGTTCACTCTGCCCCAGACCTGCATTTATATCATAGAAGAAATTCATGTGTGGAGGAGACTCCCTTACTTGGTCTTAAGTTTGGCAGACGGCTCATCTGGGTACCACAAAATATATCAAAACCGCATGTATGAATGTCTTGTCAATCCTGAGAATACTGGCTCATACCTCTTGGTGTGCCGACAGGCAGACACTCCGCCTTTTGCATGAGACCCTTTATTCTATATAAATTGGAATATATATATATATATATATATATATATATATATATATATATATATATATATATATATATATATATATATATATATATATATATATATATATATATATATAATTACTTATTTAGGAGGGACACTGGCAAAGGGCAACAAGAATACAATAAAAAATAAATAAATAAAAAAGCCCACTGAGATGCCAGTCTCACGAAAGGGTCAAAAGCGGAAGTCAAAAATTTAAATATGTGTCTTGAAACCTCCCTCTTGAAGGAATTCAAGTCATAGGAAAGTTGGAAATTCAGAAGTAGACAGGGAGTTCCAGAGTTTACCAGAGAAAGGGATGAATGATTGAGAATACTGGCTAACTCTTGCATTAGGGAGGTGTACAGAATAGGGGTGAGAGAAAAAAGAAAGTCTTGAGCAGAGAGGCCGCGGGAGGAGGGTAGGCATGCAGTTAGCAAGATCAGAAGAGTAGCTACAATGAATATAGCGGTAGAAGAAAGATAGAGATGCAACATTGCGGCGATGAGAGAGAGGCTGAAGACAGTCAGTTAGAGGAGAGGAGTTGATGAGACGAAAAGCTTTTGATTCCACCCTGTCAAGAAGAGCGATATGAGTGGAAAACCCAGACATGTGAAGCATACCCATACATGGACGAATAAGACCCGTATATAGGGTTAGCAGCTGTGGGGGAGGGTAGGTGAGAAAAATTGGTGGAGAAGTCTCAGAACATCTAATTTCAGAGAAGCTGTTTTAGCTAGACTTGAGATGTGGAGTTTCCAGTTCAGATTATATGTAAAGGACAGACCAAGGATGTTCAGTGTAGAAAAGGGAGCAGTTGAGTGTCACTGAAGAAGAGGGAATAGTTGTCTGGAAGGTTGTGTCGAGTTGATAGATGGGGGAATTGAGTTTTTGAGGCGTTGAACAATACCAAGTTTGCTCTGCCCCAATCAGAAATATTAGAAAGATCAGAAGTCAGGCGTTCTGTGGCTTCCCTTTGTGAAATGTTTACTTCCTGAAGGTCGGACGTCTAGGAAAAGACGTGGAAAAGTGCTGGTATCATCAGCGTAGGAGTGGATAGGAAAAGAAGTTTGGTTTAGAAGGTCATTGATGAATAATAAGAAGAGAGTGGGTGACAGGACAGAAACCTGAGGAACACCACACTTAATAGATTTAGGAGAAGAACAGTGACCGTCTACCACAGCAGCAATAGAACGGTCAGAAAGGAAACTTGAGATGAAGTTACAGAGAGAAGGATAGAAGCCGTAAAAGGGTAGTTTGGAAATCAAAGCTTTTGTTCCAGACTCTATTAAAAGCTTTTGATATGTCCAAGGCAACAACAAAAGTTTCACCAAAATCTCTAAAAGAGGATGACCAAGACTCAGTAAGGAAAGCCAGATCACCATTAGAGCGGCCTTGACGGAACGCATGGTGGCGATCAGATAGAAGGTTGTGAAGTGATAGATGTTTAAGAATCCTCCTGTTGAGGATAGATTAAAATAAAAAAAACTTTTGATAGGTAGGAAATTAAAACAATAAGACGGTAGTTTCAGGGATTAGAACGGTCACCCTCTTTAGAAAGAGGCTGAATGTTGACAGACAGAGCTGAAAGAGTTTGACTAGGCAAGGTGCAAACAGAGTTTCGGAGAACAATAGGAGGGACCCTATCAGGTGCATAACCATTCTGAGGATTTACGCCACCGAGGGCATGGAAGACATCACTGCGAAGAATTTTATTTTAATAAGTAGCATGAAGTAATCAGAGGGTGGAGGAGAGAGAAGAACAAGCCCTGAATCGTCCAAGGTAGAGTTTTTAGCAAAGGTTTGAGCGAAAAGTTCAGCTTTAGAGATAGATGTGATAGCAGTGGTGCCATCTGGTTGAAATATAGAAGGAAAACAAGAAGAAGCAAAGTTATTGGAGATATTTTTGGCTAGATGCCAGAAGTCACGAGGAGAGTTAGATCTTGAAAGATTTTGGCACTCTGTTAATGAAGGAGTTTTTGGCTAGTTGGAGAACAGACTGGGTATGGTTCCGGGCAGAAATATAAAGTGCATGAGATTCTGGCGATGGAAGGCTTAAGTGCCTTTAGTGGGCCACCTCTCTATCATGTATAGCACGAGAACAAGCTGTATTAAACCAAGGTTTGGAAGGTTTAGGTCGAGAAAAAAGAGTGAGGAATGTACGCCTCCATGCCAGACACTATCACCTCTGTTATGCGCTCGGGACACAAAGACGGGTCTCTGACACGGAAGTAGTCATTCCAAGGAAAATCAGCAAAATACCTCCTCAGATCTCCAATGAGCAGAGGTGAAACGCCAGAGGCACCTTCGCTTAGGGGGACCTGAGGAGGGATTGGAGCAATAGGACAAGATACAGATATGAGATTGTGATCGGAGGAGTCCAACGGAGATAAAAAGGGTGACAGCATAAGCAGAAGGATTAGAGGTCAGGAAAAGGTCAAGAATGTTGGGCATATCTCCAAGTCGGTCAGGAATATCAGTAGGGTGTTGCGCCAATGGGGAGTTTTCGGAACTAAACCGCTAGATGTCGTTGCTGCTCATCTAACTGTAGGAAAGAGAGCTAAAATATTGTTGTAGTAAATCCCAGGTGCGTAAAGATACATAGAACATTGATCATCATGATACTATTGAAATGATGTATCGACTTTTCAATATCCGGTATGGATAATATTCAGAGAATGTGGTCAAATTAATGATTGTTTGTTTGATTATCGAGTAAACCGCTAGCATTATCTTAAATAAAGCATATTAGAAGTATAAAAACTATTGATTTGGACAATGAAATAAAAAAAATCACACTGTACTATATAGTATGACACAACCTACTCAGTAACATCGCGATATATGGCTCTATTTTTTATTTTTTTTTGTGGGGATTTTAGCATCTCTCTCACGAAGCGAGCGACAAGGCAAAGTAATCGATAATGAAAGCAAACATCTCTCAGGCGATTCTGCTGCTGCTGTAGTGTCCAGCTACCGTAATCCATTGCTTAGGGCGTAGTGGAGATGGTCACCGCAGCAACATTCAATTTCTTGTCCAACAACGTGTTTCCTTCAACCAGCGCGGCCGAGTCAGGTGTTTGTTAGAGATACAGCATTACTATCGCCAGGACACTCAAGCTGCCATTTTTTTTATTTTTTTTATTAAAATTGCCGTTTCCATAAACTAGGAGGGAGATCTATGTAATTTGGACTTTTGACTGTCACAGACATGTTGCCTTTTTGTTTACTGTCGTCTAGATTAAGACGTTTCCAATCAAGAGTGTGGAAATCATAGGATGACCAAATAAATCTAAATGCCGATTCACTAGAAAATCAACTTATATATTTTTGTTCATGAAAAGATTTTGATTTTACTTGTGTTACTACTTAGAAGGGATTACGTAGAAAATATATTATATAAGCCCATTGCATCTTCATGTAAATAGAATAACACTGTAGTTATATCTGATATTGCTTGTATGTGAGAGAAGAGTTTGTGTCTGTGCTGCCCCCTGGTGACAACCACTAGTTCTGAAAACTCCCCATTGCTCTAGGTCGTGGAGCATAGCAAAGATGAAGGATAGTTCACCTGGATGGTCAGTGAAGGGAGAGGAAAGCCAAAGCTCATGGTGAACTTTTGGTCTCCAAGAATGGAGATCTCTGCAATAGGGAAGAGTCAGAATGTGCTCCGCTTTGGAAGTTAAGTAGTCAAAGAATTTCTTATAGTCAGAGGAGTTAGGTGAGAGGTATACAGCTCAGATAAATTTAGTTTGAGAGTGCTCTGTGGCCATAGCCAGATAGTGGAAAATTCGGAAGATTCAAGAGCGTGGGCACAAGAGCAGGTTAAGTCGTTGCGCACATAAACGCAACATCCAGCTTTGGATTGAAAATGAGGATTGAGAAAGTAGGAGGGAACAGAAAAGGGGCTACTGTCAGTTGCTTTAGACACCTGAGTTTCTGTGAGGAAAAGATGAGGTTTAGAAGAGGAGAGGTCGTGTTCTACAGATTGAAAACTAGATCTTAGACCGCGAATGTTGCAGAAGTTAATGAAGAAAAAGTTGAGGGGGGTGTCAAGGCACTTATGGTCGTCGACGGAAAGGCAGTCCGACCTGGGGACATTTGTGGTCCCCTCCCCAGATGGGGACTCCGAGGCTGGTGTAGGAGTCGCCATGATAATTTTGAAATTTTGAGTGAAGGGTGTGTGTTATTAGGTGCTTGTAGTTTTGTGTGGAGGAAGAGAGTTGTTTTTAGAGGGCAGGCTGTGACTGCCCCCTTGTGTTGTGAGACACAAAGGGAAACGTTCAGTGAGGTCACAGCTGGGTTTAATGATAAGTTCACAGCACCCCCTGATCCAGTGCTTTAGATTTTACTGGGAGTAATTATCGTTTCGGCAGGTGCCTACTG
Source organism: Scylla paramamosain (assembly GCF_035594125.1). Taxonomy (NCBI): domain Eukaryota; kingdom Metazoa; phylum Arthropoda; class Malacostraca; order Decapoda; family Portunidae; genus Scylla; species Scylla paramamosain. The sequence continues at coordinate 8,386,176 of NC_087172.1, forward strand.
CCTCCTCCTCTTATGGTTGCGAAATTTATTCTTCTGCTACAGAGGTTCGGCTTCGCATGTTGAAAACAGTGCACCATGCTGGTGTTTGTTTGGCAATCGGTGCGTTCAGATCATCGCCAATTCCTAGCCTGTTGGTGAATGCTGGTGTCCTACCATTGGACCTATGTCGTCAGTTGCTAGTAATGAGGTGTTGGTATCGAATTCACTGCCTTCCTGAGTTACTTCTACGATGATGCACATTCTCCCTTATATGATGCTCGTTCTAGTTTTCCTGAGACTTTTAGATATCGGGTCAGGTCTGCCATGACCGACTTTGATATATTCTCCGTCTCCATTTGCTCTCATCGCCATCCAAGGGTAGGGTACTGCCATTTTCACGAGTATCGATCTGCCTTCTTGTTGTTTATTTTTGGAACACTCTTCGACACACTCTGGCTCCATCCCTGTCCACACAGATGGTTCAAAGTCTGATGCAGGAGTGGAATATAGTGTTATATTCCCTTCGTTCTGTCAAGGCAGTAGCCTTCCAAGAGTTGCTTCTATTTTTACAGCAGATTTATCTGCCATTTTTCTTGCCTTAGAAATTAATTTTTTTCCTTACCGGTTTCAAGCTTTACTATTTTTAGTGAATCTCATAGTGCGTTGTCTGACCTGGAGCATTTTACTTCCTCTCTCCGTCCCCTAATTTTATCTATTTTAGAGTGCATTCACCTGCTTCAGCTCAGAGGGTATCACATAACATTTTGTTGGGTATTCGCACATGTGGGAATTCATGGAAATAAGAAAGCCGATAGGCTGGCTAAAAAGAGGTGGCAAATCTTCTACCCTCATTCCCTTTCATGATTTATACTCCTGTATAAGGATGGCAGTTCTTGCCAGTTGGCAGGTGGGAGGATTTGGTTCCCACTGCTAAGATGGGTGAGATAACTTCTGTAACTGTAAGGGAGTGCCGCTCAGAGACTGCACTGGCCTGTCTCAGGGGGTCACACACGTCTTACTCATGGTTAGCTCATGTCCCAGGAAACCCAACCATTTTGTGATGACTGTTTAATTCCCCTTACAGTGTGACACTTTCTAGTGGAGTGGAGTGGAGTGTCTAGTGGAGCTGCGGGAGCGATATGTTTTCCGCTATCGCGGTGAGGATGGAACTTTCCAGATGTCGCTCTTTCTTGCAGAAAGGGTTGTCTCCCCGGGACATGAGGTTATTATGTTTGTGGAGAGGGCTTGTCTTTTAAACAAATTATAGATTACCTTTTAACGGTTCTTCTATTTATTTTATCAGTATTATAGTATTGGGCGGAACGTTATCCTTGCACTGGGAGAACATGGAGGAAGACACGTAACAAACAACGCTGGATCTTGGGGCCTGGGTCAGTGAGGCCAGTGTCTTGGGCATGTAACGAACAACTCTAGGTATCTGGGTCAGTGGGGTCAGTGTCTTGGGTACGTAGCGAACAACGCCAGATATCTAGATCAGTGGGTTCAGTGTCTTGGGTCCGGAACGAACAATGCAAGACAGTGGTTTGGGTCAGTGGGGTCAGGACCCCTTCACTTTAAATCAAATTGAATATATTAACTAAAACATTACTATATCAGCCCTCTCATTTTTATCACTTAAGTTTTTTTTTTTTTTTTTATGGCTCTTCCAATTTCCTTTTTATGTTTTCTTTTATAGTGGTCGTTTAACATTTTTACCATACCTATAATTTTCTTTTTAATACCGATATTTTTGAACTGCAATCTTCGTCGCTTTTTAAGGTTTCTAGCGGCGCCATATGACTGCGATATTGGGGCAACATAAAATTAAATTAATCTTATTTTTAGCACTTAACATTTTTTTTTTTTTAATGGTTATTCCTGTTTCTTTTTTTATGTTTATTTTTAGAGGTCTTTTACCATTTTTACCATATCTATAACTGTTTTTAATATCAATATTTTAAGCTGCAGTCTTTGTTGCATTTACAGATTTATAACGATGTCATATGACAGCGATGTTGCGGTGCCACAACTTAAATCATTCAATCAATGAGACAATTTTCAAATCTCGCAGTCCATTTACTGGTTTTGAACTTTTATATTTATTACATTTTTTTGTCTAAATAGTAATCCTTCTATACTCTCTTTATCAGTTCCAAGTGAAATGGAATATAATCGTCCATGGAATAAAGATGTTTAGTGTGTTCTTGTGACCATGTTTCTGTAATAACAATTACATCAGATAGCTTAGATAAACAGCTAAGAGAGGATTTTAATTATTTGTTTTATTTATTTATTTATTTATTTATTTATTATTTATTTATTTATTTATTTTGTGAAATTATCTGATATTAACATGTATAATATTGAGTTAAATTGTTTTCTCGTAAAATTGTGGCAGAAATATATTCCTCAAAATCTAATTATCTTGATAAAGAGGCATTTAGTATCGTATTGACCTGAAATTTTGTTTATTACACTTAATTCAAAGTTGTAAGTATTAATATTATCCTTAGTTTAGTTTGCATCATCGTGCAGGGATTTCTATAGGCTCTAGAAAAGGGCTTATGTAAAATAATATAATAATAATAATAATAATAATAATAATAATAATAATAATAATAATAATAATAATAATAATAATAATACATGAAATAATACAATAAAGTTATATGAACAGCACAAAACAGTAGGCTAGGCTTCTCATATAACCAGCGAATAGATGCAAGATATAATGTGTAGTCATAACTTTCACCATGTGTATTTTTTTTTCTGCAAAATATAACAATTCAAGTGTAAGTGATACACAGGAAATGGGAAATGGAGGTTCGAATAAAGTAGGATAAGTTGAGATAAGTCAGTTAAAATTAAGGTAGAGTAAGATAAGGGTTAGGAATGATAATGGAATAAGATTAAGCAAGGTTAACTAAGCTGTATTAGGTAATATTAGTTTGAAGAAGGGTTAAGCTACGGAAAGTTTGTTAGGTAAGGAATGGCTTCGTTACGGTAGATGAGGTTAGGTTATGAGATATAAAGTTGAGTAGAGTAAGGTTAGGGAACAATTAAACAGTTGAAGTTCAGTAGAACTGTTTGAAATGAGATGAAATTAAGGTAAGGGAAGGTAAGATAAGGTAAGACAAAGTGAGGAAAGGTTAGGAAAGGTAAAGTAAGGTTAAGTGAGTATTATTAAGCACCTAGTATTAGATAAATTATATTAGGTAAGGCTACCTTAAAGCAGAATTAGGTTATAGAAAGGTTATGTTAGGTAAGATATGGATAGATTACGGTAGACTAGGTTAGGTTACGAGATAGAGATTCGCATACAAGAGAGGAACTGCCATGGGGGGGGGGAGCGGGGTGAACGGGAAGGTGGAGTCAGTGGACGTTGCTTTGTAGATGAAAGGTTGGACGTCTACGAAAAGACATTGAAAAGTGCAGGGTGGACAGGAATGGATAGGACAAGAAGTTTGGTTTAGAAGATCATTGATGGATGATAGGAAGAGAGTGGATGACAGGACAGAACCCTGAGGAATACCACTGGTAATAGGTTTAGGAGAACAGTGAGCATTTACCATGGTCAGAAAGGAAAGTTGAGAGTAATTTACAGAGAAGAATAGAAACCGTAGGTAGGTAGTTTAGAAATCAAAGATTCTTTCTTGGAATGACTACTGTTTTCGTATAAGATACCCATCTTTATGTGGTGAGGGCATAACAGAGAAGATGTGTCTGTCCCTTCTACTTTCTCTATCTTCATTTTCAATCCAAAGCTGAAAGTTGCGTCTATCTGCGCAACAACATAACCTGCTCTTGTGACCACGCTCTTGAATCTTCTGAATTATCCACCATATGGCTATGACTACAAAGTTGCATTTAAACTAAACTTATCTGTGTTGTGTACCTCACACCTAACTCCTCTCACTATAATAAAATCTTTGACTACTTAAATTCCAAAGTGGAGCACATCCTGATTCTCTTCCCTTTCGCAGAGATCTCTCCATTTTGGAGACTTCAATGTTCACCACCAGCTATGGCTTTCGTCTCCCTTCAATGACCCAAACAAGCCTTTAACTTTGCTATTCTCCATGATCTAGAACAATTGGTGAAACATCCTATTCGTATCGCTGAGCGTCTTGGAGATACGCCCAACATTCCCGACCTTTCCTCACCTCTAATCCTTCTGCTTATGATATCACCGTATCCTCTCCGTTGGGATCCTCTGATCACAACCTCATACCTATATCTTGTCCAAGCGCTCCAATCCCTCCTCAGGATCCCCCAAAGCGGAGCTGCCTCTGGCGTTTTGCCTTTGGTAATTAGGGGAGGGGGCTTGAGGAAGTATGACAGATTTTCCATGGAATGACTACTGCCTCTGTATCAGAGACTCGTCGTCTGTAATAGTATCTCGCAGGGAGGAGTATATTCATCATTCTTTCTCTCGCCCTAAACCTTCTAAACCTTGGTTTAACACAGCTTGTTCTCGCAATTTACATGATACGAGTAGAGAGGTGGCCCAAAAAAAAGAACTTGGAGCCTTCCTTCAACCAGAATCAACGTGGTCGGTTTGTTGCCCCGCGCCGCTCCCCCCCCCTCCCCTAGCTGGAGTGGAAGCGTCTCCTGCCGGGAGAGGCGCGCCGCCCTTGTGCTGTGGTTATGTTAACACGCCGTGGGGTCCCGTTCTCTCTCTCCGCTCGTGAGACATGTTTCCCCTTTTGGTGGGGCCTCACGCCCTTGACACGTGGTCGCTTTGTTACCCAGGTACGCTCCCACCGCTCCCCTAACTGAAGTGGAAGCCTCTCCTGCCGGGAGAGGCGCGCCGCCCTTGTGCCGTGGTTATGTTAACACGCTGTGGGGTCCCGCGCTCTCTCTCCGCTCGTGAGAGGTGATTCCCCTTCTGGCCGGGCCTCACGCCCTCGACACGTGGTCGGTTTCTTGCCACGCTCCGCTCCCCTCGCTCCCGTAGCTGGTGTGGAAGCTTCTCCTGCCGGGAGAGGCTCACCGCCCTTGTGGTGCTGCTATATTAACACGCCGTGGGGTCCTGCGGCCTTCCCCCGCTCGTTCGGCAAGCTTCCCCGTCGGCTGGGTCCTCACGCCCTTGAGGTAAGGTTGGTGAGTACCGCCGCTACGTCCCTGTCGAGTGCAAGCCTCTCCCCCGTCGGGAGAGCCGCGCCGCCCTTGTGATGTGGTTTTATTATCACGCCGTGTCGTCCAGCGCTCTGCATCAGCTCGTGAGACCTGATTCCCCTTCTGGCGGGGCCTCACGCTCTCGACAGGTGGTCGGTTTGTTGCCCTGCACTTTATATTTCTGCCCGGAATCATGTCAAGTCAGTTCTCTAACTATCCAAAAACTCCTTCATCAATAGAAAGTGTCAAAATCTTTCAAGATTTTGACTCTCTCCTAGATTTTGACTAACTCTCCTCTTGACTTTTGGCACCTTTTTTTTTTTTTTTTTATGTAGGAAGGATACTGGCCAAGGGCAACAAAAATCTAATAAAAAAAAATGCCCACTGAAATGCCAGTCCCCTAAAAGGGTCAAAGCAGTGGTCAAAAATTGGTGGATAAGTGTCTTGAAACCTCCCTCTTGAAAGAATTCAGGTCATAGGAAGAAGAAGCAGGCAGGGAGTTCCAGAGTTTACCAGAGAAAGGGATGAATGATTGAGAATACTGGTTAACTCTTGCGTTAGAGAGGTGGACAGAATAGGGGTGAGAGAAAGAAGAAAGTCTTGTGCAGCGAGGCCGCGGAAGGAGGGGAGACATGCAGTTAGCAAGATCAGAAGAGCAGTTGGCATGAAAATAGCGGTAGAAGACAGCTAGATATGCAACATTGCGGCGGTGAGAGAGGGGCTGAAGACAGTCAGTTAGAGGAGAGGAGTTGATGAGACGAAAAGCTTTTGATTCCACCCTGTCTAGAAGAGCAGTATGAGTGGAACCCCCCCCCAGACATGTGAAGCATACTCCATACATGGACGGATAAGGCCCTTGTACAGAGATAGCAGCTGAGGGGGTGAGAAAAACTGGCGGAGACGTCCCAGAACACCTAACTTCATAGAAGCTGTTCTAGCTAGAGATGAGATGTGAAGTTTCGAGTTCAGATTATAAGTAAAGGACAGACCGAGGATGTTCAGTGTAGAAGAGGGGGACAGTTGAGTGTCATTGAAGAAGAGGGGATAGTTGTCTGGAAGGTTGTGTCGAGTTGATAGATGGAGGAATTGAGTTTTTGAGGCATTGAACAATATCAAGTTTGCTCTGCCCCAATCAGAAATTTTAGAAAGATCAGAAGTCAGGCGTTCTGTGGCTTCCCTGCGTGATATGTTTACCTCCTGAAGGGTTGGACGTCTATGAAAAGACGTGGAAAAGTGCAGGGTGGTATCATCAGCATAGGAGTGGATAGGACAAGAAGTTTGGTTTAGAAGATCATTAATGAATAATAAGAAAAGAATGGGTGACAGGACAGAACCCTGAGGAACACCACTGTTAATAGATTTAGGAGAAGAACAGTGACCGTCTACCACAGCAGCAAGTCAGAAAGGAAACTTGAGATGAAGTTACAGAGAGAAGGATAGAAACCGTAGGAGGGTAGTTTGGAAATCAAAGCTTTGTGCCAGACTCTATCAAAGGCTTTTGATATGTCCAAGGCAACAGCAAAAGTTTCACCAAAGTCTCTAAAAGAGGATGACCAAGACTCAGTAAGGAAAGCCAGAAGATCACCAGTAGAGTGGCCTTGACGGAACCCATACTGGCGATCAGATAGAAGGTTGTGAAGTGATAGATGTTTAAGAATCTTTCTGTTGAGGATAGATTCAAAAACTTTAGATAAGCAGGAAATTAAAGTAATAGGACGGTAGTTAGAGGGATTAGAGCGGTCACCCTTTTTAGGAACAGGTTGAATGTAGGCAAACTTCCAGCAAGAAGGAAAGGTAGATGTTGACAGACAGAGCTGAAAGAGTTTGACTAGGCAAGGTGCAAGCACGGAGGCACAGTTTCGGAAAACAAAAGGAGGGACCCATCAGGTCCATAAGCCTTCCTAGGGTTTAGGCCAGCGAGGGCATGGAAAACATCATTGCGAAGAATTTTAATACGTGGCATGAAGTAGTCAGAGGGTGGAGGAGAGGGAGGAACAAGCCCAGAATCGTCCAAGGTAGAGTTTTTACCAAAGGTTTGAGCAAAGAGTTCAGCTTTAGAAATAGATGTGATAGCAGTGGTGCCATCTGGTTGAAGTAGAGGAGGGAAAGAAGAAGAAGCAAAGTTATTGGAGATATTTTGGGCTAGATGCCAGAAATCACGAGGGGAGTTAGATCTTGAAAGGTTTTGACATTTTCTGTTAATGAAGGAGTTTTTGGCTAGTTGGAGAACAGACTTGGCATGGTTCCGGGCAGAAATATAAAGTGCATGAGATTCTGGTGATGGAAGGCTTAAGTACCTTTTGTGGGCCACCTCTCTATCATGTATAGCACAAGAACAAGCTGTGTTAAACCAAGGTTTAGAAGGTTTAGGACGAGAAAAAGAGTGAGGAATGTACGCCTCCATGCCAGACACTATCACCTCTGTTATGCGCTCAGCACACAAAGACGGGTCTCTGACATGGAAGCAGTAGTCATTCCAAGAAAAATCAGCAAAATACCTCCTTAGGTACCCCCAACTAGCAGAGGCAAAACGCCAGAGGCACCTTCGCTTAGGGGGATCCTGAGGAGGGATTGGAGTGATAGTACAAGATAAAGATATGAGATTGTGATCGGAGGAGTCCAACGGAGAAGAAAGGGTGACAGCATAAGCTGAAGGATTAGAGGTCAGGAAAAGATCAAGAATGTTGGGCGCATCTCCAAGACGGTCAGGAATACGAGTAGGGTGTTGCACCAATTGCTCTAGGTCATGGAGGATAGCAAAGTTGTAGGCTAGTTCACCAGGATGGTCAGTGAAGGGAGAGGAAAGCCAAAGCTGGTGGTGAACATTGAAGTCTCCAAGAATGGAGATCTCTGCAAAAGGGAAAAGGGTCAGAATTTGCTCCACTTTGGAAGTTAAGTAGTCAAAGAATTTCTTATAGTCAGAGGAGTTAGGAGAGAGGTATACAGCACAGATAAATTTAGTATGAGAATGACTCTGGAGTCGTAGCCAGATGGTGGAACACTCGGAAGATTCAAGAGCGTGGGCACGAGAGCAGGTTAGGTCATTGCGCACATAAACGCAGCATCCAGCTTTGGATCGAAAAATGAGGATAGAGAAAGTAGGAGGGAACAGAAAAGGGGCTACTGTCAGTTGCCTGAGACACCTGAGTTTCAGTGAGGAAAAGAAGATGAGGTTTAGAAGAGGAGAGGTGGTGTTCTACAGACTGAAAATTAGACCTTAGACCGCGAATGTTGCAGAAGTTAATGAAGAAAAAGTTGAGGGGGGTGTCAAGACACTTAGGGTCGTCGACGGAAAGGCAGTCCGACCTGGGGACATTTATGGTCCCCTCCCCAGATGGGGACTCCGAGGCTGGTGTAGGAGTCGCCATGATTTTAAAATTTTTGAGTGAAGGGTGTGTGTGTTATTAGGTGCTTGTAGTTTTGTATGGAGGAAGAGAGTTGTCTTTATAGGGCAGGCTGTGACTGCCCCCTTGTGTTATGAGACACAAAGGGAAACGTTCAGTGAGGTCACAGCTGGGTTTAATGATAAGTTCACAGCACCCCCTGAACAGTGCTTTAGACCTCACTGGGAGTAATTATTGTTTTGGCAGGTGTCTACTGCCTCCTCCTGGTAAAACCTAGCCAAAAACATCTCCAATAACTTTACTTCTTCATCTTTTCCACCTTTATTTCAAACTGATGGCACCATTGCCATGCCATCTATTTCTAAAGCCGAACTCTTCCCTCAAATTTCTGCTAAAAATTCAACCTTGGATGATTCAGGGCTTCTTCCTCCCTCTCTTTCGCTTTCCGACTACTTCATGCTACCAATAAAGATTCTCTTGCAGTGATATTTTCCATGTCCTCGCTGGCCTTAATCATCGGAAGGCTTACGGACCTGATGGGGTCTCTCCTATTGTTCTCTGAAACTATGCCTCTGTGTTTTCACTTTGCCTAATCAAACTCTTGCATCTGTGTGTGTCAATATCTACCTTTCCTTCCTGTTGGAAATTTGCCTACATTCAACCTGTTCCAAAAATGGGTGACTACTCTTAAAATGGGTGACTATTTCCTGTCTCTTTAAAGTTTTTGAATCTATCCTCAACAGAAAGATTCATAAAAATCTATCACTTCCCAACCTCCTATCAGATAACCAGTATGGATTCCGTCAAGGTGGCTCTACTGGTGATCTTCTGGCTTCCCTTACTGAGTCTTGGTCATCCTATTTTAGGGATTTTGGTGAAACTTTTGCTCTTGTCTTAGACATATTAAAAGCTTTTGATAGATTCTGGCACAAAGCTTTGATTTCCAAACTATCCACCTATGGCTTCTATCCTTCTCTCTGTAACTTCATCTTTCATTTCCTCTTGCACCGTTCTATTACTGCTATGTTAGACTGTCACTGTTCTTCTCATGTTAGACTGTCATTGTTCTTCTCCTAAGTGTATTAAACGTAGTGTTCCTCAGGGTTCTGTCCTGTCACTCACTCTCTTCCTATTATTCATTAATGATCTTCTAAATCAAACTCTTTGTCCTATCCACCATAACTCCATCCTCAATCCATAATGACCATAACTCCATCCTCAATCAAACAGAGTAGAGCGACTTGGCGGCTCAACGCTCGATTTGTTATTTGTTATTATCCGAGAAATTAATACAACCATTAGAAAAAAAAAAAGTAAAAACCGATTCATAAATGCGTACCTAGAGCAACTCCTGAAGATAAGGTTAAAGACATGAAGTATCCCAAGATTTGAGGTAATAATGCAAAAAATTCCCAAGATGCCAACATGAAGTGTGAAATCCAAAGATATTGCGAAAAATCCCAAGGTCGTGTTTACCACGGTCGCACACTACGAGCTTTCTTGCATGCGGACTTTTACCTCATAATCTATCCATATCTTATCTAACATAACCTTTCTATAATCTAATTCTACTTTAAGGTAGCCTTACGCAATATGATTTATCTAACCCTAGGTACTTAATTTTACTCACTTAACCTTACCTTGACTTTCCTAACCTGTCCTTACCTTGTCCTACCTTATCTTGCCTTTCCTTACCTTAATTTCATCTCATCCCAAACAATTCTACTGAACTTCAACTGTTTAATTGTTTCCTAACTTTACTTAACTCTATATAACTCATAACCTAACATCTGCCGTAACGTAGCCATTCCTTACGTAGCATAAATTTTCCATAACCTAACCTTTCTTCAAACTAATATTACCTAATACAGCTTAGCAAACTAACTAATATTATCTAATACAGCTTAGCTACTTAATCTTATTCCCTTACCATACCTAACCCTTATCTTACCCTACCTTGATTAATTTCAACTGACTGATCTCAATTATTCTTACTTTACTCCATTTCCCATTTTCTGTGTATCATTTATCCTTAAATTTATATATATATATATATATATATATATATATATATATATATATATATATATATATATATATATATATATATATATATATATATATATATATATATATATATATATATATATATATATATATATATATAAAAGAAAAAAAAATACTACACATATCTTGCATCTATTCGCTGCTTATCTGAGGAGCCTAGCCTACTGTCTTGTGTTGTTCCTATAACTTTATTGTATTTCTTCATGTATTATTATTATTTTTATTATTATTATTATTATTATTATTATTATTATTATTATTATTTTACTTACGCCCTTTTCGAGAGCCTGTAGAAATTTCTGTACGATGATGTAAACTAAACTAACGATAATATTAATACTTACAACTTTGAATTAAGTGTGATTAACAAAATTACAGGTCCATACGGTAATAAATACCTCTTTATGAAGATAATATAATTTTAAGGAATATATTTCTGCTACAAATTTACTAGGGAACAATTTATCGTAGTATTATACATGTTATCATCAGATCGTTTCACACACACACGCACAAAAAAAATAAATAAATAAATAAAATAAAAAATAAATAAATAAATAAATAAAATAAAAATAAATAAGATAAAAAATAAGAATAAAAATAAAATAAATAAAAAAAATAAAATAAAATCCTTTCTTAACTGTTTATTTAAACTATCTGATGCAATTGTTATTGCAGAAGCATGGCTACAAGAACACTAAACATCAACTAAACAAGAACTAAACATCTTTATTCTATGGAAGCTTATACTCATTTAACTTAGAACTGATAGAAAACATGGAATGATTACTATTTATATTGTATATATTTATATTTATATTGTATATATTGTAATAAATGCAGATGTTCTAAACCAGATCTCTTTTATCAATAGACACATTGAAATTACTTCATTTAAACTAAAAATAGGACACATGGATGATATAATTTCAGTGATCTGCAGGCTCAACAGTAAACATATAGCTGTTAATGAATTAATATGTATTACCAACGAGTTACTATCTAATGAAACTTTTAGACATACAAAAGCGATTCTACTCGTCGATTTCAACATAAATTTACTTCAACATGTCACTGATCTTCGTACGAGCTTATTCCCCATTATTTTTATTTATTTATTTATTTATTATTTTTTTGTACGAGGGACACCGGCCAAGGACAATATAATTACAAGAAAAAAAAAAAAGGCCCCTTGAGATGCTGCTCCCCGAACAGAGTCAAAAGAGGTCGTCAAAAGTGTCTCGGAACTTCCCTCTTGAAAGAGTTTAAGTCATAGGAAGGAGGAAAGCAGAAGTCAAGGAGTTTCAGAGTTTATCAGAGAAAAGGATAAATGACTGGTTAACTCTTGCATTAGAGAAATGGACAGAATAGAGGTGAGAGAAAGAAGAAAGACCTGTGCAGTGAGGCTGCGGGAGGAGGGTAGGCATGCAGTCAGCAAGATCAGAAGAGCAGTTAGAATGAAAATAGCGGTAGAAGATAACAAGAAATGCAACATTGCGGCGATGAGAGGGAGGCTGAAGACTTCCTAACTTCATAGAAGCTGTTTTAGCTAGAGATGAGATGTGAAGTTTCCAGTTTAAATTATAACTATATTAAGGGCCTCAGGATGATTTTTTGGGTTAATCATAAAGGATGTTCAGTGTAGAAGAGGGGGGGCAGTTGAGTGTCACTGAAGAAGAGAGGATGGTTATCTGGAAGCTTGTGTCGAATTGATAGATGGAGGAATTGAGTTTTTGAGACATTGCACTATACTAAGTTTGCTCTCCCCATTCAGAAATTTTAGAGAGTTCAGAGGTCAGGTGTTCTGTGGCTTCTCTGAGTGAACTGTTTACTCTCTGAAGGATTGGACGGCTATGAAAAGACGTGGAAAAGTGCAGGTTAGTATCATCAGCATAGGAGTGGATAGGACAAAAAGTTTGGTTTAGAATATCATTGATGAATAATAGGAAGAAGTGGGTGGCAGGACATAACCATTAGGAACACCACTGTTTATAGATTTAAGAGAACGGTTCCTGTCTACTACAGCAGCAACAGAACGGTCAGAAATAAACTTGAGACAAGGATAGAAACCGTATGAGGGAAGTTTGTAAACCAAATCTTTGTACTAGACTCTGTCTTGTACAAAGCTTTTGATATGTCTAAGGCAACAGCAAAAGTTTCACCAAATTCCTTTAAAGAGGAATTTAAAGAAAGAATCAGTAAAGAAAGCCAGATCACCAGTAGAGCAGCCTCGATGGAAGCCATACTGGCGATCAGATAGAAGGTTGTAAAATAATAGATGTTTAAGAATCTTCCTGTTGAGGATAGATTAATAAAATTTAGAAAGGCAGGAAATTAAAACAATAGGACGATAATTTGAGTGACTAGAACGGTCACCCTTTTTAGGAACAGGCTGAATGTAGGGAAACTTCCAGCAAGAAGGAAAGGTAAATGTTAATAGATAGTGTTGGAAGAGTCTGACAAGGCAAGCACGGAGGCACAGTTTCGGAGAACAATAGGAGGGATCCCATCAGGTCCATAAGCCTTCCGAGGATTAATGCCAGCAAGGGCATGGAAAACATCATTGCGAAGGATCTTAATGAGTAGCATGAAGTAGTTAGAGGGTGCAATGGGAGGATCGAGCCCTGATTCATCCAAGGTAGATATTTTAGCAAAGGTTTGAGAGAAGAGTTCAACTTTACAAACAGATGAGATGGCAGTGGTGTCATCAGGGAGTGAAAGATGAAGAAGCAAATTTATTGGAGATGTTTTTGGGTAGGTGCAAAAAAAAAAAAAACACGAGGGGAGTTAGAGCTAGAAAAAAAAATTAATACTTTCTGATAATGAAGGAGTTTTGGCTAGTTGGAGAACAGACTTGGCATGACTGAGGGCAGAAATTTAAAGTGCATGGGATTCTGGTGATGGTAGAGTCAAATATCTTTTCTGGGCCACCTCTCTGTCATTTATAACACGAGAACAGGCTGCGTAAAACCAAGGTTTGGAGCTTTAGGTCGAGAGAAAGAATGAGGAATGTACGCCTCGATGCCAGACACCTGTTATTTGCTCAGTACACAGAGTCGGTTCTCTGACACGGAAGCAGCAGTCATTCCAAGGAAAATCAGAATAATACCTCCTTAGCTCCCTCCAACCAGCAGAGGCAAAAAAACAGAGGCACATCTACTCGTACTTTGGAGGATCTTCTAAAAGGCAAACTATAGTTATGTAAATATGAGATGTATTGAATTATATATACATATACCTTCACATTGTGTATATGTAACGGCTAGTTATTAGTAAATATTCAAATGCTCCAATATAATTACATATTTCCCCTACTTTTGTGTCCTCGCTGCACAAGATTTTCTGCTTTTCTTCACCATTATTCTTTCCACCTCCCTAAAGCATCAGTAAATCTGTATTTGCACTCTTTCATCCCCTTCACTGCCAAACTCCGGAACGCCTTACGTGATTCTCCCTCAATACATTTCTCTAGTTTTAGTTAACCCTTTTGGTTCTTCTTATTTGTGGATTGACATTAGAGTGTACCTTTTTCATATAAATTTTGTTACCCTTGGCCTTTGCCCTTTCTATATATATATAAAAAAAAAAAAAAATAACAAAATAAATAAATAAAAATAAATAAATAAATAAAAAAAATAAGATAAAGCTATACCAACACACCCTGAATGACATAAATATCGCAATTCATTACTGTATCATTGCCTTGGAAATGATTTTATTTTAACGTGCCGTTTTCAGAGTGTGGTTTCTTTGACATATTCTTTTTAAAATTGTTTAAATGTACTGTGAGATGCATGGAATTCTCTTATTCCAGAATTTTATCTTGTCAAGGAGGAGGAGGAGGCAGTAGACACCTGCCGAAACGATAATTACTCCCAGTGAGATCTAAAGCACTGTTCAGGGGGTGCTGTGAACTTATCATTAAACCCAGCTGTGACCTCACTGAACGTTTCCCTTTGTGTCTCGCAACAAAAGGGGGCAGTCACAGCCTGCCCTCTAAAGACAACTCTCTTCCTCCACACAAAACTACAAGCACCTATTAACACACACACCCTTCACTCAAAAATTTTAAAATCATCATGGCGACTCCTACACCAGCCTCGGAGTCCCCATCTGGGAAGGGGACCATAAATGTCCCCAGGTCCGACTGCCTTTCTGTCGACGACCCTAAGTGTCTTGACACCCCCCCTCAACTTTTTCTTCATTAACTTCTGCAACATTCGCGGTCTAAGATCTAATTTTCAGTCTGCAGAACACCACCTCTCCTTTTCTAAACCTCATCTTCTTTTCCTCACTGAAACTCAGGTGTGTGAGGCAACTGACAGTAGCCCCTTTTCTGTTCCCTCCTACTTTCTCTATCCTCATTTTCGATCCAAAGCTGGATGCTGCGTTTATGTGCGCAATGACTTAACCTGCTCTCGTGCCCACGCTCTTGAATCTTCCGAGTTTTCCACTATCTGGCTACGACTACAGAGTCACTCTCATACTAAGTTTATATGTGCTGTATACCTCTCTCCTAACTCCTCTGACTATAAGAAATTCTTTGACTACTTAACTTCCAAAGTGGAGCACATTCTGACCCTCTTCCCTTTTGCAGAGATCTCCATTCTTGGAGATTTCAATGTTCACCACCAGCTTTGGGTTTCCTCTCCCTTCACTGACCATCCTGGTGAACTAGCCTACAACTTTGCTATCCTCCATGACCTAGAGCAATTGGTGCAACACCCTACTCGTATTCCTGACCGTCTTGGAGATACGCCCAACATTCTTGACCTTTTCCTGACCTCTAATCCTTCTGCTTATGCTGTCACCCTTTCTTCTCCGTTGGGCTCCTCCGATCACAATCTCATATCTTTATCTTGTACTATCACTCCAATTCCTCCTCAGGATTCCCCTAAGCGAAGGTGCCTCTGGCGTTTTGCCTCTGCTAGTTGGGGGGACCTGAGGAGGTATTTTGCTGATTTTCCTTGGAATGACTACTGCTTCCGTGTCAGAGACCCATCTTTGTGTGCTGAGCGCATAACAGAGGTGATAGTGTCCGGCATGGAGGCGTACATTCCTCACTCTTTTTCTCGTCCTAAACCTTCTAAACCTTGGTTTAACACAGCTTGTTCTCGTGCTATACATGATAGAGAGGTGGCCCACAAAAGGTACTTAAGCCTTCCATCACCGGAATCTCATGCACTTTATATTTCTGTCCGGAACCATGCCAAGTCTGTTCTCCAACTAGACAAAAACTCCTTCATTAACAGAAAATGTCAAAACCTTTCAAGATCTAACTCCCCTCGTGATTTCTGGCATCTAGCCAAAAATATCTCCAATAACTTTGCTTCTTGTTCTTTCCCTCCTCTACTTCAATCAGATGGCACCACTGCTATCACATCTATTTCTAAAGCTGAACTCTTTGCTCAAACCTTTGCTAAAAATCTACCTTGGACGATTCTGGGCTTGTTCCTCCCTCTTCTCCACCCTGTGACTACTTCATGCCACCTATTAAAATTCTTCGCAATGATGTTTTCCATGCCCTCGCTGGCCTAAACCCTCGGAAGGCTTATGGACCTGATGGGGTCCCTCCTATTGTTCTCCGAAACTGTGCCTCCGTGCTTGCACCTTGCCTAGTCAAACTCTTTCAGCTCTGTCTGTCAACATCTACCTTTCCTTCTTGCTGGAAGTTTGCCTACATTCAACCTGTTCCTAAAAAGGGTGACCGTTCTAATCCCTCAAACTACCGTCCTATTGCTTTAATTTCCTGCCTATCTAAAGTTTTTGAATCTATCCTCAACAGGAAGATTCTTAAACATCTTTCACTTCACAACCTTCTATCTGATCGCCAATATGGGTTCCGTCAAGGCCGCTCTACTGGTGATTCCTTACTGAGTCTTGGTCATCCTCTTTTAGAGATTTTGGTGAAACCTTTCCTTTTGCCTTGGACATATCAAAAGCTTTTGATAGAGTCTGGCACAAAGCTTTGATTTCCAAACTACCCTCCTACGGTTTCTATCCTTCTCTCTGTAACTTCATCTCAAGTTTCCTTTCTGACCGTTCTATTGCTGCTGTGGTAGACGGTCACTGTTCTTCTCCTAAATCTATTAACAGTGGTGTTCCTCAGGGTTCTGTCCTGTCACCCACTCTTTTCTTATTATTCATTAATGATCTTCTAAACCAAACTTCTTGTCCTATCCACTCCTACGCTGATGATACCACCCTGCACTTTTCCACATCTTTTCATAGACGTCCAACCCTTCAGGAGGTAAACATATCACGCAGGGAAGCCACAGAACGCCTGACTTCTGATCTTTCTAAAATTTCTGATTGGGGCAGAGCAAACTTGGTATTGTTCAATGCCTCAAAAACTCAATTCCTCCATCTATCAACTCGACACAACCTTCCAGACAACTATCCCCTCTTCTTCAATGACACTCAACTGTCCCCCTCTTCTACACTGAACATTCTCGGTCTGTGCTTTACTTATAATCTGAACTGGAAACTTCACATCTCATCTCTAACTAAAACAGCTTCTATGAAGTTAGGTGTCCTGAGACGTCTCCGCCAGTTTTTCTCA
Source organism: Scylla paramamosain (assembly GCF_035594125.1). Classification (NCBI taxonomy): domain Eukaryota; kingdom Metazoa; phylum Arthropoda; class Malacostraca; order Decapoda; family Portunidae; genus Scylla; species Scylla paramamosain. The sequence continues at coordinate 8,403,246 of NC_087172.1, forward strand.
TCCTTTCCCAGCTGCTAACTCTGTACAAGAGCCTTATCCATCCATGTATGGAGTATGCTTCACATGTCTGGGGGGGGGGGTTCCACTCATACTGCTCTTCTAGACAGGGTGGAATCAAAAGCTTTTCATCTCATCAACTCCTCTCCTCTAACTGACTGTCTTCAGCCTCTCTCTCACCGCCGTAATGTTGCATATCTAGCTGTCTTCTACCGCTATTTTCATGCTAACTGCTCTTCTGATCTTGCTAACTGCATGCCTCCCCTCCTTCTGCGGCCTCACTGCACAAGACTTACTTCTTTCTCTCACCCCTATTCTGTCCACCTCTCTAACGCAAGAGTTAACCAGTATTCTCAGTCATTCATCCCTTTCTCTGGTAAACTCTGGAACTCCCTGCCTGCTTCTGTATTTCCACCTTCCTATGACTTGAATTCCTTCAAGAGGGAGGTTTCAAGACACTTATCCACCAATTTTTGACCACTGCTTTGACCCTTTTTTGTGACTGGCATTTTAGTGGGCATTTTTTTTTATTAGATTTTTGTTGCCCTTGGCCAGTGTCCTTCCTACATAATAAAAAAAAAAAATGTTCTATTTATTTTCGGGTCTAAACTCTGGAACCAAGGACAGTATATGTAACGCCTAGCACAAGAAAAGACATTAAAAGAGGAGGAGGAAGTATATGTTGTTGGATCGACGATGGTGGGCGTAGCAAAACGATCGTTGATTGACGTAGTTCAAACAGGCGCTGACCGTAGTCTTCTGCAAGAAAAATGTCAAAAAAAGTCTTACCAACTGTCTTCATTCGTTCTATGTAGTTACAAACACATAATTAAATTTCTTCTAACGTTTCCTGAACAGATAACAAGAGTGACTCTGAGCTATATACTCTAGCTGAATAAATGAGTAAATATGAATTTACTACTTTAACGTAGGGTGAATGTGCAAGAAATGAGTAGCCATGCATTACTCAGTTTTTTTTATCAAATTCCCTAGAATAAGATTATACACATGCACACACACAATATATATATTGCTTTACAAATTAAATTACACGAGAATCAGAGGAGTCACACACAGGCTATTTCAGAAGACAAAGTGTGTACTGTAATAAAAAATATTCGGGAATTAAACAAATAAGTAAAGGTGTACCACAAGGATCTATTTTAGGGTCTATACTTTTTCTAATATACATGAATTAAATAATTAATGCTAGTTCCAGAAATGAATTTACTATTTATGTTGATGACACTACCTTATTAACGAAAGATGTAAATATTGATACATTGCATGAAACTGTAGCTAGTGCGTTAAGTAATATCGATCTTTGGATTATATCAAATAACTTGAAACTTAACGTTAACGTAAGAAATGACATATTCTTTCAAAATAGATCTATAAAGCATGTTTTTTTTTCTTCTTTTTTTTCTATTGTATTGTTAAATGGTGAAAAATTAGCCCAAGTTCACACTACCAAGTTTGCAGGTGTTAAAGATGATGAAAATTTAAATTGGAAGATGCATGGTAATGACGTTTGCTTAAAGCTTTAAAAAATAACTGGTGTCATAATTTAAGTGAGGAAGCTAAGATGAGTATATACTATAGTCTTTTTTTATCCACATATTACATATTGTGTTTCGTTATGGGCGAGTATTTGGCTTTCATTCCTAAATAAATTAACCATTTCACAAAATAAGTTCTTCCGATGTATTTTCCATAAAATGAATAGTGTTATAAATTTTGGTCAAGAATTTTTCAGTAGTCTCCCTCAGGATATAAAAGTCCTGCTTAGAGGAAGTAATTTAATTAAATTTAAAAAGGAAATAAAAAGTTACATGTTACATGTACAAACCTAGATACACCATAATTATTTTATGAATTTGGTAGGATAATGTTTTCATTGTAATTGTCATGATGGTTGAGCTCCTGTTGTATTCTGACTTACATTTTATGTTTTGTCGAGTTTACCCATTTACTTTGATTGAGATATTGTACTCATTACTATTATACTACATTACATTCCATTAGCAAGTTTTTTTTTTTTTTATGCTTGTTCACCTTGCCACAATTTGTTATTTAATCTAATTCTTAAAATCTGTCTTAGGAGTTACGACTCCACAGACTGTGCCAAGCTATATGTTTGTTATGTCTTGACATATTTGTAAACGTAAATAACGGCAATAAATTTACTTTACCTATACTTTACACACACACACACACACACACACACACACACACACACACACACACACACACACACACACACACTCACACAGACAGAGTTTAAAGAGTTTGACTAGGCAAGGTGCAAGCACGGAGGCGCTGTTTCGGAGAACAACAGGAGGGACCCCATCAGGTCCATAAGCCTTCCAAGGGTTTAGGAGAGCGAAGGCATGGAAATCATCATTGCGAAGAATTTTAATAGTTGGCATGAAATAGTCAGAGGTTTATTTTAATTGAAAAGTAAATTTGTGGTCAATAATGCTGAAGATTTATTTCTTCAAATGACAGAAGGTACACTTTCTTATGTTTTCTTGAAAGATTCTTGGATTTTAACCGGAATATTTATTCGTAGTTTGGTAGACAAAGAATCAAGGTATATCACAGATGTATTTATTTTATCCATCGAATTTTCATGTAGAGGTAACTACTATGCCAACTGTCACAGGTTTCCCCCTCGATGAAGTCTTTGCAGTTACTGGCGCGAGTGGGTTGTTGTTGTTGTGTGAGATTGTCACCTTGTAAAGGTGACGCGGACCTTTACATGGAGATGGCCCACATGGCGCGTGTGGGGATGCGCCAATCAGCATTCGTAATAAACACACGGTCATGGCAACACTAAATTTCTGCTATACGTCGCTAGCCAAGATATTTTTCATACGTATGACTAAAACCGTTTTATGCTCATCATTGGTAATATCGAATTCGTTATAAATACGATGGTCAGTACAAATGGTGATCTTCTGGCTTTCCTTACTGAGTCTTGGTCGTGCTCTTTTAGAGATTTTGGTGAAACTTTTGCTGTTGCCTTGGACATATCAAAAGCTTTTGATAGAGTCTGGCACAAAGCTTTGATTTCCAAACTACCCTCCTACGGTTTCTATCCTTCTCTTTGAAACTTCATCTCAAGTTTCCTTTCTGACCGTTCTATTACTGCTGTGGTAGACGGTCACTGTTCTTCTCCTAAATCTATTAACAGTGGTGTTCCTCAGGGTTCTGTCCTGTCACCCACTCTCTTCTTATTATTCATTAATGATCTTCTAAACCAAACTTCTTGTCCTATCCACTCCTATGCTGATGATACCACCCTGCACTTTTCCACGTCTTTTCATAGACGTCCAACCCTTCAGGAGGTAAACATATCACGCAGGGAAGCCACAGAACGTTTGACTTCTGATCTTTCTAAAATTTCTGATTGGGGCAGAGCAAACTTGGTATTGTTCAATGCCTCAAAAACTCAATTCCTCCATCTATCAACTCGACACAACCTTCCAAACAACTATCCCCTCTTCTTCAATGACACTCAACTGTTCCCCTCTTCTACTCGTATATTGAACATCCTCGGTCTGTCCTTTACTTATAATCTGAACTGGAAATTTCACATCTCATCTCTAGCTAAAACAGCTTCTATGAATTTAGGTGTTCTGAGACGTCTCCGCCAGTTTCTCTCATCCTTCTCCCAGCTCCTAACTCTGTACAAGGGCCTTATCCGTCCATGTATGGAGCATGCTTCACATGTCTGAGGGGGGTTCCACTCATACTGCTCTTCTAGACAGGGTGGAATCAAAAGCTTTTCGTCTCATCGACTCCTCTCCTCTAACTGACTGTCTTCAGCCTCTCTCTCACCGCCGCAATGTTGCATATCTAGCTGTCTTTTACCGCTATTTTCATGCTAACTGCTCTTCTGATCTTGCTAACTGCTTGCCTCCCTTCCTTCCGCGGCCTCGCTGCTCAAGACTTTCTTCTTTCTCTCACCCCTATTCTGTCCACCTCTCTAATGCAAGAGTTAACCAGTATTCTCAGTCATTCATCCCTTTCTCTGGTAAACTCTGGAACTCCCTGCCTGCTTCTGTATTTCTACCTTCCTATGACTTGAATTCCTTGAAGAGGGAGGTTTCAAGACACTTATTCATCAATTTTTGACCACTGCTTTGACCCTTTTGTGGGACTGGCATTTCAGTGAGCATATTTTTTTATTGGATATTTGTTGCCCTTGGCCAGTGTCCTTCTTACATAAAAACAAAAATAACGTTCATATTGAATATCGAAGCTAAAAGGAAAAAAAAAAAGTCCTGAGTAATCGTAAGAGTATTCGCCTCAGAGTGTGCTATTCGTGTCAGTGGATTCGAGTACCAGTGTCGGTAATCGGATCCGTTAGCTCTCCTCGGATCCGTGGGATTCGGGTCCAGTACTCGGACCCCGCCCAGCACTCCTAGCCGCACCTTAAAGATTGCTCGGCGAGTGTCTTGAAAGAGTTACGTTTCTTCCATCACAGTACGCACTCCATTCACCGAATTCTTCAACAGAGCCCGGAAAATACTCTGCACCTATTTCTAAAGCCGAACTCTTCTCTCAAATTTCTTGTAGAAATTCCATCTTGGATGATTCAGGGCTTCTTCCTCACCCCTCTTCCGCCCTCCGACTACTTCATGCTACCCTTAAAGATTCTCTTGCAGTGATATTTTCCATGTCCTCGCTGGGCTTAACCCTCGGAAGTCTTATGGACCTGATGGGGTCTCTCCTATTGTTCTCCGAAACTGTGCCTCCGTGTTTTCACCTTGCCTAATCAAACTCTTGCATCTGTGTGTGTCAATATCTACCTTTCCTTCCTGTTGGAAGTTTGCCTACATTCAACCTGTTCCAAAAATGGGTGACTACTCTTAAAATGGGTGACTATTTCCTGTCTCTTTAAAGTTTTTGAATCTATCCTCAACAGAAAGATTCATAAAAATCTATCACTTCCCAACCTCCTATCAGATAACCAGTATGGATTCAGTCAAGGTGGCTCTACTGGTGATCTTCTGGCTTTCCTTACTGAGTCTTGGTCATCCTGTTTTAGGGATTTTGGTGAAATTTTGCTCTTGTCTTAGACATATTAAAAGCTTTTGATAGATTCTGGCACAAAGCTTTGATTTCCTAACTATCCACCTATGGCTTCTATCCTTCTCTCTGTAACTTCATCTTTCATTTCCTCTTGCACCGTTCTATTACTGCTATGTTAGACTGTCACTGTTCTTCTCATGTTAGACTGTCATTGTTCTTCTCCTAAGCTTTTTAAACGTAGTGTTTCTCAGGGTTCTGTTCTGTCACTTACTCTCTTCCTATTATTCATTAATGATCTTCTAAATCAAACTCCTTGTCCTATCCACCATAACTCCATCCTCAATCCATAATGACCATAACTCCATCCTCAGTCAACCAGAGTAGAGCGACTTGGCGGCCCAACGCTCGATTTGTTATTTGTTATTACCCGAGAAATTAATACAACCATTAGAAAAAAAAAAGTAAAAACCGATTCATAAATGTGATTTAAAAAGTGAAAACCGATTCATAAAATAAATAAAACTCTTGAAGATAAGGTTAAAGACATGAAATATCCCAAGATTTGAGGTAATAATGCAAAAAATTCCCAAGATGCCAACATGAAGTGTGAAATCCAAAGATATTGCGAAAAATTCCAAGGTCGTGTTTACCACGGTCGCACACTACGAGCTTTCTTGCATGCGGACTTTTACCTCATAATCTATCCATATCTTATCTAACATAACCTTTCTATAATCTAATTCTACTTTAAGGTAGCCTTACGTAATATGGTTTATCTAACCCTAGGTACTTAATTTTACTCATTTAACCTTACCTTGACTTTCCTAACCTGTCCTTACCTTGTCCTACCTTATCTTGCCATTCCTTACCTTAATTTCATCTCATCCCAAACAATTCTACTGAACTTCAACTGTTTAATTGTTTCCTAACCTTACTCTACTTAACTCTATATAACTCATAACCTAACCTCATCTGCCGTAACGTAGCCATTCCTTATGTAGCATAAATTTTCCATAACTTAACCTTTCTTTAAATTAATATTACCTAATACAGCTCAGCAAACTAACTAATATTACCTAATACAGCTTAGCTACTTAATCTTATTCCCTTATCTTACCCTACCTTGATTAATTTCAACTGACTTATCTCAACTATTCTTACTTTATTCGAAACTTTTCCATTTCTCATTTTCTGTGTATCATTTATCCTTATATATATATATATATATATATATATATATATATATATATATATATATATATATATATATATATATATATATATATATATATATATATATATATATATATATATATATATATATATATATATATATATATATATATATATATATATATATATATATATATATATATATATATAAAAGAAAAAAAAATACTACACATATCTTGCATCTATTCGCTGCTTATCTGAGGAGCCTAGCCTACTGTCTTGTGTTGTTCCTATAACTTTATTGTATTTCTTCATGTATTATTATTATTTTTATTATTATTATTATTATTATTATTATTATTATTATTATTATTATTATTATCATTATTATTATTATTGTTATTATTACTATCATTATTATTATTATTATTATTATTATTATTATTATTATTATTATTATTATTATTATATTATTATTATTATTATTATTATTATTATTATTATTATTATTATTATTATTATTATTATTATTATTATTTTACTTACGCCCTTTTCGAGAGCCTATAGAAATTTCTGTACGATGATGTAAACTAAACTAACGATGTTATATTAATACTTACAACTTTGAATTAAGTGTGATTAACAAAATTACAGGTCCATACGGTAATAAATACCTCTTTATGAAGATAATATTATTTTGAGGAATATATTTCTGCTACAAATTTACTAGGGAACAATTTATCGTAGTATTATACATGTTAACATCAGATCATTTCACACACACACACACAAAAAAAAAAAAATAAATAAATAAAACTAAAAAAATAAAAAATAAATAAATAAATAAAAATAAAATAAAAATAAATAAAATAAAAAATAAAAATAAAAATAAAATGAATAAAAAATTAAATAAAATCCTTTCTTAGCTGTTTATGTAAACTATCTGATGTAATTGTTATTGGAGAAGCATGGCTACAAGAACACACAAAACATCTTTATTCTATGAAAGCTTATACTCATTTCACTTAGAACTGATAGAAAACATGGAGTGATTACTATTTATATTGTATATATATATATATATATATATATATATATATATATATATATATATATATATATATATATATATATATATATATATATATATATATATATATATATATATATATATATATATATATATATATATATATATATATTGTATATATTGTAATAAATGCAGATGTTCTAAACCAGATCTCTTTTATCAATAGACACATTGAAATTACTTCATTTAAACTAAAAATAGGACACATGGATGATATAATTTCAGTTATCTGCAGGCTCAACAGTAAACATATAGCTGTTAATGAATTAATATGTATTACCAACGAGTTACTATCTAATGAAACTTTTAGACATACAAAAGCGATTCTACTCGCCGATTTCAACATAAATTTACTTCAACATGTCACTGATCTTCGCACGAGCTTATTCCCCATTATTTTTATTTATTCAGTTATTTATTTATTTATTTTTGTACGAGGGACACCGGCCAGGGACAACATAATTACAAGAAAAAAAAAAAAAGGCCCCTTGAGATGCTGCTCCCCGAACAGAGTCAAAAGAGGTCGTCAAAAGTGTCTCGGAACCTCCCTCTTGAAAGAGTTTAAGTCATAGGAAGGAGGAAAGCAGAAGTCAGGGAGTTTCAGAGTTTATCAGAGAGAAGGATAAATGACTGGTTAACTCTTGCATTAGAGAAATGGACAGAATAGAGGTGAGAGAAAGAAGAAAGACCTGTGCAGTGAGGCTACGGGAGGAGGGTAGGCATGCAGTCAGCAAGATCAGAAGAGCAGTTAGAATGAAAATAGCGGTAGAAGATAACAAGAAATGCAACATTGTGGCGATGAGAGGGAGGCTGAAGACTTCCTAACTTCATAGAAGCGTTTTAGCTAGAGATGAGATGTGAAGTTTCCAGTTTAAATTATAACTATATTAAAGAGCGAGGATGTTCAGTGTAGAAGAGAGGGGGCAGTTGAGTGTCACTGAAGAAGAGGGGATGGTTATCTGGAAGCTTGTGTCGAATTGATAGATGGAGGAATTGAGTTTTTGAGACATTGCACTATACTAAGTTTGCTCTCCCCATTCAAAAATTTTTAGAGAGTTCAGAGGTCAGGTGTTCTGTGGCTTCTCTGAGTGAACTGTTTACTCTCTGAAGGATTGGATGTCTATGAAAAGACGTGGAAAAGTGCAGGTTAGTATCACCAGCATAGGAGTGGATAGGACAAAAAGTTTGGTTTAGAAGATCATTGATGAATAATAGGAAGAAATGGGTGGCAGGATATAACCATTAGGAACACCACTGTTTATAGATTTAAGAGAACAGTGCCTGTCTACCACAGCAGCAACAGAACGGTCAGAAATAAACTTGAGACAAGGATAGAAACCGTTGGAGGGAAGTTTGTAAACCAAATCTTTGTACTAGACTCTGTCATAAGCTTTTGATATGTCTAAGGCAACAGCAAAAGTTTCACCAAATTCCTTTAAAGAGGATGACGAAGAATCAGTAAAGAAAGCCAGATCACCAGTAGAGCAGCCTCGATGGAAGCCATACTGGCGATCAGATGGAAGGTCGTGAAATAATAGATGTTTAAGAATCTTCCTGTTGAGGATAGATTAATAAAATTTAGAAAGGCAGGAAATTAAAGCAATAGGACGATAATTTGAGGGACTAGAACGGTTACCCTTTTTAGGAACAGGCTGAATGTAGGCAAACTTCCAGCAAGAAGGAAAGGTAAATGTTAATAGACAGTTGGAAGAGTCTGACAAGGCAAGCACGGAGGCACAGTTTCGGAGAACAATAGGAGGGATCCCATCAGGTCCATAAGCCTTCCGAGGATTAAGGCCAGCAAGGGTATGGAAAACATCATTGCGAAGGATCTTAATGGGTAGCATGAAGTAGTTAGAGGGTGGAATGCGAGGAACGAGCCCTGATTCATCCAAGGTAGATATTTTAGCAAAGGTTTTAGAGAAGAGTTCAGCTTTAGAAACAGATGAGATGTCAGTGGTGCGATCAGGGAGTGAAAGATGAACAAGCAAACTTACTGGAGATGTTTTTGGGTAGGTGCAAAAAAAAAAAAAAAAAAAAAAAAAAAACACGAGGGGAGTTAGAGCCAGAAAAATTTTTACACTTTCTGGTAATAAAGAAGTTTTGGCTAGTTGGAAAACAGACTTGGCATGACTGAGGGCAGAGATTTAAAGTGCATGAGATTCTGGTGATGGGAGAGTCAAATATCTTTTCTGGGCCACCTCTCTGTCACTTATAACACGAGAACAGGCTGCGTAACACCAAGGTTTGGAGCTTTAGGTCGAGAGAAAGAATGAGGAATGTACGCCTCGATGCCAGACATCTGTTATTTGCTCAGCACACAGAGTCGGTTCTCTGACACGGAAGCAGCAGTCATTCCAAGGAAAATCAGAATAATACCTCCTTAGCTCCCTCCAACCAGCAAAGGCAAAAAAACAGAGGCACATCTACTTTGGAGGATCTTCTAAAAGGCAAACTATAGTTATGTAAATATGAGATGTATTGAATTATATATACATATACCTCCACATTGTGTATATGTAACTGCTAGTTATTAGTAAATATTCAAATGCTCCAATATAATTACATATTTCCCCTACTTTTGCGTCCTCGCTGCACAAGATTTTCTGCTTTTCCTCACCATTATTCTTTCCACCTCCCTAAAGCATCAGTAAATCTGTATTTGCACTCTTTCATGCCCTTCACTGCCAAACTCCGGAACGCCTTATGTGCTTCTCCCTCAATACATTTCTCTAGTTTTAGTTAACCCTTTTGGTTTTTCTTATTTGTGGATTGACATTAGAGTGTACCTTTTTCATATAAATTTTGTTGCCCTTGGCCCTTGCCCTTTTTACATAAAAATAAATAAATAAATAAAATAAATAAATAAATAAAAATAAATAAGTAAATAAAAAAAATAAGATAAAGCTATACCAACACACCCTGAATGACCTAAATACGGCAATTCATTACTATATCATTTCCTTGGAAATTATTTTATTTTAACGTGCCGTTTTTAGAGTGTGGTTTCTTTGACATATTCTCTTTTAAAATTGTTTAAATGTACTGTATGATGCATGGAATTCTCTTATTCCAGAATTTTATCTTGTCAATTCCATAATGTTCTATTTATTTTCAGGTCTAAACTCTGAAACCAAGGACAGTATATGTCACGCCTAGCACAAGAAAAGACACTAAAAGAGGAGGAGGAAGTATATGTTGTTGGATCGACGATGGTGGGCGTAGCAAAACGATCGTTGATTGACGCACTTCAAACAGGCGCTGAACGTTGCTTTCTGCAAGAAAAATGTCAAAAAAAGTCTTACCAACTGTCTTCATTCGTTCTATGTAGTTACAAATTCACATTTAAATTTCTTCTAACGTTTCCTGAACAGATAACAAGAGTGACTCTGAGCTATATACTCTAGCTGAATAAATGAGTAAATATGAATTTACTACTTTAACGTAGGGTGAATGTGCAAGAAATGAGTAGCCATGCATTACTCAGTTTCTTTATCAAATTCCCTAGAATAAGATTATACACATGCACACACACACACAATATATATATTGCTTTACAAATTAAATTACACGAGAATCAGAGGAGTCACACACAGGCTATTTCAGAAGACAAAATGTGTACTGTAATAAAAAATATTCGGGAATTAAATAATTAAGTAAAGGTGTACCACAAGGTTCTATTTTAGGGTCTATACTTTTTCTAATATACATACTCGTAAATGATATAATTAATGCTAGTTTCAGAATTGAATTTATTATTTATGCTGATGACACTACCTTATTAACGAAAGATGTAAATATTGATACACTGCATGAAACTGTAGGTAGTGAGTTAAGTAATATCGATCTTTGGATCTTTGAAATAACTTGAAACTTAACGTTAACGTAACAAATGACATATTCTTTCAAAATATGTCTATAAAGCATGGTTTTTTTTTTTTCCTACTGTGTTGTTAAATGGTGAAAAATTAGCCCAAGTCCATACTACCAAGTTTGCAGGTGTTAAAGATGATGAAAATTTAAATTGGAAGATGCATGGCAATGACGTTTGCTTAAAGCTTTAAAAAATAACTGGTATCATAATTTAAGTGAGGAAGCTAAGATGAGTATATACTATAGTCTTTTTTATCCACATATTACATATTGTGTTTCGTTATGGGTGAGTACTTGGCTTTCATTCCTAAATAAATTAACCATTTCACAAAATAAGTTCTTCCGATGTATTTTCCATAAAAAGAATTTTTATTCAACAGATCAACTATACCAATCTAGAAAAATACGTAAAGTGTCCTTAATACATAAATATTTCACTTTTATTTATTTATTTATGTTTTTAAATGATTGGTTTTAATTCAATGTTCAAACTTAGAAAGCATTCCTGTAATACTAGGAGTAATAATGCAAATTTATTCAGTAAACTTGTGTTCAGAACTAAACTATTTAAAAATAGTGCTATAAATTTTGGTCAAGAATTTTTCAATAGGCTACCTCAGGATATAAAAGTCTTGCTTAGAGGAAGTAATTTTATGAAATTTAAAAAGGAAATAAAAAGTTACATGTTACATGTACAAACCTAGATACACCATAATTATTTCATGAATTTGGTAGGATAATGTTTTCATTGTAATTGTCATGATGGTTGAGCTGTTGTATTCTGACTTACATTTTATGTTTTGTCGAGTTTACCCATTTACTTTGAGATATTGTACTCATTACTATTATACTACATTACATTGCATTAGCAAGTTTTTTTTTTTTTTATGCTTGTTCACCTTGCCACAATTTGTTATTTAATCTAATTCTTAAAATCTGTCTGTCTTAGGAGTTACGACTCCACAGACTGTGCCAAGCTATATGTTTGTTATGTCTTCACATATTTGTAAATGTAAATAACGGCAATAAATTTACTTTACTATACTTTACACACACACACACACACACACACACACACACACACACACACAGACACATATGATTATATATATATATATATATATATATATATATATATATATATATATATATATATATATATATATATATATATATATATATATATATATATATATATATATATATATATATATATATATATATATATATATATATATATATATATATATATATATATATATATATATATATATATATATATATATATATATATATATATATATATATATATATATATATATATATATATATATATATATATATATATATATATATATATATATATATATATATATATATATATATATATATATATATATATATATATATATATATATATATATATATATATATATATATATATATATATATATATATATATATATATATATATATATATATATATATATATATATATATATATATATATATATATATATATATATATATATATATATATATATATATATATATATATATATATATGAGGGACACAGACAGAGTTCAAAAAGTTTGACTAGGCAAGGTGCAAGCGCGGAGGCGCAGTTTCGGAGAACAACGGGAGGGACCCCATCTGGTTCATAAGCCTTCCAAGGGTTTAGGAGAGCGAGGGCATGGAAATCATCATTGCGAAAAATTTTAATAGTTGGCATGAAATAGTCATAGGTTTATTTTAACTGAAAAGTAAATTTGTGGTCAATAATGCTGAAGATTTATTGCTTCAAATGACAAAAGGTACACTTTCTTAAGTTTTCATGAAAGACTCTTAGATTTTAAACAGAATACTTATTCGTAGTTTGGTAGATAAAGAATCAAGGTATATCACAAATGTATTTATTTTATTCATCGAATTTTCATGTAGAGGTAACTACTATGCCAACTGTCACATGTCCCCCCTCGATGAAGTCTTTGCAGTTACTGGCGCGAGTGGGTTGTTGTTGTTGTTTGAGATTGTCACCTTGTAACGGTGACGCGGACCTTTACACGGAGATGGCCCACAAGGCGCGAGTGGGGATGCGCCAATCAGCATTCGTAATAAACACACGGTCATGGCAACACTAAATTTCTGCTATACGTCGCTAGCCAAGATATTTTTCATACGTATGACTAAAACCGTTTTATGCTCATCACTGGTAATATCGAGTTCGTTATAAATACGATGGTCAGTACAAATAACGTTCATATTGAATATCGAAGCTAAAGGGAAAAAAAAAAAATCCTGAGTAATCGTAAGAGTATTCGCCTCAGAGAGTGGTATTCGTGTCAGTGGATTCGAGTACCAGCGTCGGTAATCGGATCCGTGGGATTCGGGTCCAGTACTCGGACCCCGCCCAGCACTACTAGCCGCACCTTAAAGATTGCTCGGCGGGAGTCTTGAAAGAGTTACGTTTCTTCCATCACAGTACGCACTCCACTCACCGAATTCTTCAACAGAGCCCGGAAAATACTCTGCACCCTCTCCTCCTTTCTTATCCCAAGATGGTGGGACGGTGACAGACCACAGGACAGTTGCTGACCTATTTATTAAGCACTTTGCAAGTGTCTTCAGAAAGGATCTAACTACACGTATGGCACTTCATCGTCGACATCTGCTGGCGTCAAGTTTGCCTCCCCTGGTGGAGTCTTACAATGTTCCATTTTCTTTGAGCTACGGATAGCTTTGTCCCAGTGCCATGATTCATCCCGAGGTCCCGATGGCATCCCATATTCCTTTTTGCGCCACATGTCCGATGAAGGTTTTTATCTTTTTACTTGAGCTTTATAACTTAATTTGGAATACCGGTGATTTTTCATCTTCTTGGGGTGTTGCTGCAATTATCCCCATTCCAAAGCCTGGAAAAGATCATCACCTAAGGACTAATTATCGCCTCATCTCTTTGACTTTATGCGTTTGTAAGTTGTTGGAAAAGATGGTGAATGTCAGGCTTACGTGGTACTTGGAGAGAGAGGCAATTACTGGTCTCCTGTTAGGTATGGTTTCCGAAAAGTGCTATGTACGACTGATGCTTTGTTTTTTCTTGAATCTTTCATTTGTGAGTCATTTGTGAGTCTTTTTTTTTGATTTAGAGAAAGCTTACGACACACCCTGGATTCATGGCATTTTACTTAGTCTGTTCGAGCTTGGTCTCCGTGACACAACAGTTTTCATCGTCGTTTTTTTTTTTTTTTTTTTTTTATGGGTGCAGGTTGGTGGCGATCTATCAGGAGTTCGTCCACTTGAAGATGGTGTGCTGCAAGGAAGTACACTTTAGAGTCACACTACACTAAACTAATGATACACAGTGTCATTAGTGTACTTCCGGAAGGTGATCGTGGTAGCTTGTATGTCGATGACCTGTCTATCTCCTTTTCTGCGGAGCGGATGACATTGATTGAGAGGTAGCTACAGGTGAGAATAAATAGGATTTCCCAGTGGGCTACAACTAGGGGATTTCGTTTCTTGGCTTCAAAGACTATGGCCATGCATTTTTGCCGCCTCTGACAGAAGAATCTCTTGTATGGAGGAAACTCGTTTCCTGCGACTTATATTTGACAGTTGCCTGACTTGGGTACACCACCTTCGTTATAAGGCAGCATGTATGAAGGCATTGTCAATCCTTAGAGTCTTGGCTCATGCTTGGTTTTCTTAGGGCGCAGACAGACACACTCTTCTCTTCTTGCACGAAACTCTTATTCTTACTAAATTTTGAATACGGTTGTGAAACTTAATCGTCTGCTACTGATGCTCGGCTTCGTGTGTTAGATTTGGTGCACCATGCTGGTATTCGCTTGGCAACTGGTGCGTTATGCTCATCCCCAATTCCTAGCTTACTGGTGGATGCCGGTGTTTTTCCATTCTGTCACTAGTAATGAGGTGTTGGTATCGAATCCACTGCCTTCCTGAGTCATGAGTTTCTCATGATGCACGTTCTCCCATATATGATGCCTAGTTTTCCTAAGCCCTTTGGATATCGGGTGAGGTCTGCCATGACCGAGTTTGATAAACCCTTAATTTCCATTTGCCCTCATCGCCTTCCTTGGATCGGGTACTGGCAGTTTTCGCGAGTATCGATCTGCCCTCCTGTTATTAATAATAAAAACCTATTGTTACAGCACGTGTCTCGAGATTTACTTATGGAACACTCTTCAACACTGGCTCCGTCCCAGTCTATACAGATGGTTCTAAGTCTGATCCAGGAGTGGGATATTGTGTTATATTCCCTTGCTTCTGTCGAGGCTGCAGCCTTCAGAGAGTTGCTTCTGTTTTTACAGCATTGTTATCTGCCATTATTCTTGCCATAGAAATAATTTTTCAAGTTTTATTGTTTTTAGTGACTCACGTAGTGCGTTGTCTGCCCTGGAGCATTTTACTTTCTCTCTCCCCTACCATATTTTTATCTGTTTTAAAGTGGATCCACCTGTTTCAGTGCAGAGGATATCACATAATATTTTTTTTTTGATATCCGCACATGTGGGAGTTCATGGTAACGAGAAGGCCCGATAGACTGGCTAAAGAGGCAGCAAATTTGCTCCTTCCACTCCCATTGCCTTTCATGAGTTATACTACAATATAAGGGTGGCAGTTCTTACCAGTTGGCAGGCCAGGTGGGAAGATGTGGTTGCCACTACTGAGATGGGTGAGATAACTTCTGTAACTTTCCGTCCATGAAGGTATGTCCATGTACAGAAGCTCTGCTCAGAGACTGCACAAGCCCGTCATGGTTACCTCATGTCCTAGGAAACAACACCATTTTGTGATGACTGCTTAGTTGCTTTTATAAAGGGGGTTGTACGATTCGGACCTGCAATTTTTTTTTCTTCTTTTATAATTTTCTGGATTTTTCCCCTTCTTTTGACGTATGTAACGTTTTGATAATTTTTTTTATCCCCTTATGTAATGAAGTCTTCCGTCATGAAATTTTACTCTTTCGCCCGCTGCGAGACATGTATGATAAGTAATTTTCCTTTTTTCCCATTTTTTCCGACATACCCGTTTTTCTTTAGTTTCCTATGAAAATCTACGGTTCTCTAGCTGCGTACAAGATTAGAGAGAGCAAAATTTTAGGTCTAACTATTTTTTCTCAGATTTATACACGCACACAAACACAAAAAAAAAAAAAAACATACAATTTTGTTATTCGCAAATCCAGCAAATAATCAATATATCTGTTTTTACTTATATATATATATATATATATATATATATATATATATATATATATATATATATATATATATATATATATATATATATATATATATATATATATATATATATATATATATATATCCCCCGGTAATGAAGCGTGAAATCATGAATCGCTTTACGCCTATGTACAAAACCAGTCGTAGTAACTAAATGAAACTACGTGTGCCTTATCAACATGTTCTGATGTATATATCACATGAATTTCAAGTCCCTAGCTGCAATAAGTGAATTATAGTAACCTCTCAAACTTTATGATGCGATATCTCAAAATGGTGGATTTTCCCATATAAAAATGATCTTCTCCGTTGTTATTCCTGTTAAACATATATGAGCTAGTGCAGCTTATGAAACTATGAGAGGTGAACAAAGTCTGCTATCAAAATTTTTGTTTATAGTTGATTTTGATTTTTGACATTTGAAAGTCAAATTTTTTTTTACTTTTCATTGAAAAAAAAAGATCATACAAGAAAAACGATAGCAGACATTGTTCATCTATCCTTCCTGATTAAAATACTTTTTAAATGAAAGAAAGTGGTCAATAAATAAGGGAGGAGACATGAGTTGAACATAGGCAATTTACAGTGCGACACTTTCTAGTGGAGTGTCCCAGTCTGGTGGAGGTGTGGGAATGTTATCTTTTCTGCTGTCACGATGAAGATGTGACTTTCCAGATGTCGTTGATGCTTGGAGAGAGGGCTCTCTCCCCCGGAGATGAGGTTCTTATATTTGTGGAGAAGGCTGATCTCTTAAAGAAATTATAGATTATAAGTAATATAGTATTGGTCAGAACTTTATCTTTTGGACTAGGAGACCATGGAAGCAAGTGAGGAAGACATGTAACGAGCAAAGTGGAGTAGGCCCTGCCCAGTCTACCTATACTCGTCACATTCGACCCAGTGCTTCCCACAGTCCTTCAAACATACGCCTCGCGCCCCTGTGGAGTTGGATACGCACTTCTCCAAGATTACAGGGGAGGAGGTCCCCGACTTATACAGTGTGGCTCCCATCTCCTCACTGAGTGTCGCTATGCAACAATTGAGCTGGAAATGCTGGAAGTCGTGTGGGCACTATCAAAGTGCAAATTCTACTTAGTTGCCCTAGAGCACTTTCACATTATCACAGATCATAGGTCTCTTGTTCCTATCCTCAACTACTATTTGGTCGATGCAATAGAAAATCCACGTCTCCAACGCCTGAAGGAGAAGATTTTGACCGTCTTCACCACAGCTTAGCGCACCGGAAAGGAGCTGTGCATCCCAGATGCCCTCTCTCGTGCCCCCACAAGCTGCCTAACCCCTGAAGATGAGATGCTCAGCACTAAGGCTAGTCTCTCCAAAAGGAACGTCGTCACTGGAAGCCATACAATCCCTTGCCAGCACCAATATCTCAGCTTTGGGCGACCTCACTCTCGACGAATTATGGACCGCAGCTCAAAATGACCCCTCTTACACTCAGCATGGAATCCGATATTATCAATACAGTCCATGCATGCGAGCAGTGCCAGATGATGCAACCGAGCCAACACCAAGTACCCTTGTGGTGTGAGAAAAATCCCATCAGACCATTTGAGTCCATATCTGCCAATTTCTTCGGTGAAGATGGGAGGTACTTACTTCTCGTTGCTCATCGACTCTCTGATTGGCCTTTCACTTTCGTCAGATCTTCCGTGAACTGGGCGTCCCAGCACAAGTACAGACAGATGGTAGACCACAATTTATCAGCCAGTTTATGGACTTTTTAGAGCGTTGGGGAGTTCGTCATCTAGTGTCTACCTCTCACTATCCACAATCAAATGGACATGCCGAGGCCGCAGTCAAGAAAGGCAAGGACCTCATTTTCAAAGTGGCCCACGCAGGCAACATCAACTGTGAGGCGTTTGACTGATGACCCCTGGAGTTATACAATACTTCCAACCATTCAAGAGGCCCCCCTGCCCTGGTACTCTTCGACCACCCTCTCCACTTCTGTGTTCCTGCCCATGCGAAGGCTTTCACGAAGGAGTGGCAAGAAAGAGTAGAAAGCTGTGATCGTCGCGCTGCTGCACATGCCCAGGACACCAAGGCCTCATATGATGACCGTGCCCGCCGTTTTCAACCGTTGGAGATTGGTGCCCTTGTCCGCATCCACGATCCACGCATCCACGAACAAGGTGGGTACAATGCTGGGCATCGGCCAATCCCGGGACTATCAGGTCAGGTTAACCAAGTGGTCGCCTCTGGTGTAGGAACCGCCGTTTCCTTCGGGTCATCCCACCCCCTACAGGCAGCTCCCTGATCCAAGACGAATCCCCTACTCAACATGAAGACCTTCATCAACTCAATGCACCTCGACGTTTGAAGCGGGTCAAGAAATCCGCTCAAGACCACAATCGTGAGCGTAAAGGGGTGATGGGATAAGTACGTTAGGTGTAGCAACAGCGTTGTAACACCTCTTACTGTCCGTCCGGGGACATGCGCACAGGATGTTCATGTGCATGGAGCCTTAGAGACTGCACAGGCTCATGTATGGACTGTTGACACGCACCTCATACATGGTTACCTTATGTTCCGGGAAACACATCCACACTGTGATGTGACGATTGCTTAGTCCCTCACAGTGCGACATTTTCCGAGTGTCTCAGTCTGGTGGACCTGCGTGAGCGATAACTATTCTGTTGTTGCGTTAAAGATAGGGCTTTCTGCATCTCGCTGATACTTAGAGAAAGGGCTCTTCCCTGGACATGAGGTCTAATGTTCGTGGGAAAGGCTGGTATTTAGAACAAATTATTGCTTACCTTTTAAACATTAATTATTAATTTCATTAATAATTAGTTTATTAATAATATGATATTAGGTAGAGATTTAACCTTGCATATGTGAGGAAAATACATATTGAATAACAAGGGGTTCTGTAACCTGGGTCAGTGGAATCACTGTCTTGGGCACATAACGAAGAATGCCTTATATGTGGGTCAGTGGGGTCAGTGTCATGGGTATGAGACTAACGTCACACGTACTGCTCTGGGTCAGTGGGGTCAGTATCCTCTCACATGAAATCAATGCATTTAAATAACGACACTTTTTATTTGTAGCACTTTACTTTTCGCAGGTTATTCCAATTCGCATTTCTAGTAATTTTAATATGTCTTTTACTCTGTCACAATCTTGTTTTTAATATCAATTATTCAATCTACCATGTTAGTATCTTTAAACCTTTTGCAGTAGCGCCATATGACTGCGATATTGCGGAGTCTTAACTTTAAACAATCACTTAATTATTCAGTTAAACTGTGATCTTCTTTAGGCACCTACAGTCGCAATTTTATTTCCGTACCTTGTTCTATTACTCTAGTGTGCTTCCTCTGGACCCTACGAACCCGAAGTGTTTTGCCACCACACCTCTGGCAGAAAGTGCTTTTCTAATTTCCTTTGCAATAAATATTGTTTCTGCTTCTAAGATCTGTGATTTTTATGCAAAGCGCATAACATAAGTGTGTCTGTATGTGTGTGTGTGTGTGTGTGTGTGTGTGTGTGTGTGTGTGTGTGTGTGTGTCTGTGTGTGTGTACTTGAGAGAGAGAGAGAGAAAGAGAGAGAGAGAGAGAGAGAGAGAGAGAGAGAGAGAGAGAGAGAGAGAGAGAGAGAGAGAGAGAGTAATCAAATATTCAATTACCTCCTGAGTGGCTTCCTCGACTCCAGTTGCCCCACGGTTTCAGGCATTTTTTGGTTACTAGTCTCCGGCAGCAACAAGGTTCCTGCTCCTGCAATCAAAGCACCCAACCCAAAGACAAAGAAAGGTGCCCAAGGGTAAACGGTGCCCTGTGGAGAGAAATTACTGTACATCAGATGTCAAACAACAGTAAAGTAAGAAAGATACACTGGCGTAGGGTGATAAACCTGACTTAAGTTACTACCCTCAGAACTATACTAGAAACACATGTTCGACGTTACCATTTTGATTTTCGGAAATGACATTTGTAAGTAACTTACGGCGGTCAAGAGGTGTACTTCATAATAGTTGAGTATGCTCACATATAAGAATATAAGATAAAGTAATGAAAGCTACAAGAAGCCATCTGGCCTCTTCGTGGCAGTCCCTGTATCTATGCTGACGGCTGCAAGACGATTGCCGTGATTAAAGATAGCAGTTCATCGTGAACCTGTCATCACACAGTGCACTCCGTTCATTATTCTCCAAAAGTACATGGAAGGTCTCATAAGATTTTTTTTATTTATTTTTAATTTAGAGGGACAAAAGATGGTTTAGAGTCTGTTCCACTTATTTTCGGGAGACTGAAACCAGTCTAAGAACCATTATCGACTAATGAAACGAGGGGCAGTAGATGATGACAACAAATTGTATATGAAAAAAAAAAAAAAAAATGGACCACTGAAGTACCAGGCCTTACAGAAGAGGCAAAAGATTTAGCCAAAATATGTGAAGTGTCTTGAGACCTCTGTTTTGGGAAAAAGAAAAAAAAAAGAAAAAATCGAATAGGAAGGGGAAAATATTGAAGCAGGTAGATAGTTCCAGCGTTTACCAATGAAAGGGATGAAAGACTGTAAATAATGGTTTACTCTTGCGTTAGGGAGGTGGACATAATAGGGAGGGAAGGCATGAAGTTACCAAGATCAGAAGCGCAATTAGCGAGGTTGTGCAGAGCAGTATGAGCAGAGCCGCACATCTCCATATATGTGAGGCACACTCCATACATGGATGGATAAAGCCCTTATGCAAAGGTAGCGGCTTGGGTAAAAAAGAAAAAAAAAAAAAACGAAACGACTCGGAACACCTAACTCCATAAAAACTGTTTTAGCTAGAGATGAGATAAGAAGATTATTAGTAAATGACAGGCCGATGATGTTCAGTGTAGAAGAGGACGGTGGAGTGTCACTGAGGGTGATAGTTATTTGGAAAAGTGTGTCGAACTCTTAGATGGAGGAACTGAGTTTCTGATGCATCGAACAACACTAAGTTTGAAATTTTAGAAAGATTAGAAGTCAGACGTTCTGTGGCTTCCCTGCAAGGGCTATTTGATGCATAAATGTTTCTTCGTCTGCAAAAAGATGTGGAAAATGCAGATTGGTATCATAAGGGTAGGAATGAATAGGGTAATAAGTTTGGGTTAGAAGATGACTGAGAAATAAGAAAGTGGGTGACATGACCACCACTGTTAATATACCTGGAAGAACAGTGACCCTCTACCACAGCAGCAATAGAACGGTCAATTAAGTTAAATAGAGAAGGATGAATGTCGTTGGAGATAGCTTGGAAAGCAAAGTTTTTTTTTACCAGATACAATGAAATGCTTTTGATATTTTTTTTTATGTAAGAGGGACACTGGCCAAAGGGTACAAAAACGTAAACAAAAAAAAAGACCTACTAGAGTATTAGTTTCCATAGAAAAGTAAAAAAAAAAAAAAAATTATCGTAGCCTCCCTCTTGAAAGATTTTAAGTCATAGGAAAGAAGAAATATAGAAGCACCAGAGTTTAACAGAAAAGGGAATAAATGCATTAGAGAGATAGACAAAATAAGGATGAGAGAAAGAAGAAAGTGGTGTGCAGCGAAGCTGCTGGAGGAGGGAAGGCATGCAGTTAACAAGAACAGAAGAGCAGTTAGCGTGAAAATAGCTGTAGAAGAAAGCAAGAGATGCAATATTGTGGCGATGAGAAAGAGGCTGAAGACAGTCGGTTAGAGTAGATTTGATAAGACGAAATGCTTTTGATTTCACCCTATCTAAGAGATCGGTATGAGTTGAACCCCTTTCCCAAACTCCATACAAAGACAGATGAAGCCCCTGTACAGACATAACAGCTGGCGCTGTGAGAAAACTTGCAGAGATGACTCAAAACACCTAACTTCATATAAGGTGTTTTGGCTAGAGATGAGATGTGAAAATTTCAATTTAGATTTGGAGGACAGACCGAGGGAATTACATTTAGAAGAAGGGGACAGTTGAATGTCACAGAAGAGGGGATAGTTATCTGGAAGGTTGTGTCAAGTTCATAGATGGAAGAATAGAGTTACTAATGGAATGAACATTACTAAGTTTAGTGCCCCAATAAAAAATTTTAGATATATCAAAAGTTAAGCATTCTGTCAAGCTTCCCTGCGTGAGATGTATAATTCCTGAAGGGTTGGATGTCTATCAAAAAAAAGTGGAAAAGTGCAGAGTGGTATCATAGCGTAGAAGTGGATAGACGAAAAAATTTAGTTTAGAAGGCCAATGATGAACAATAGGAAGAGAGTGCATGACAGGGTAGAACTGTGAAGGATACCAGTGTAATAGATTTAGAAGTGATTATTTACCACGGCAGCAATATAACGGCCACAAAGGGAACCTAAGGTGAAGTTACAGAGAGAGAAAGATGGGAGCGATAGGAGCGTAGTTTGGAAATCAAAGCTTTGTGTCAGACTCTATTAAATGTTTTTGATATGTCAAAGGCAACACCAAAAGGTTCACCAAAATCACTAAAAGAGGAAAATCAAGAATTTATTAAGGAAAGCCAGATCACCAATACAATGGCCGCGACGGAAACTATACTGGCGATCAGATATAAGGTTGTGAAGTGATGTACGTTCAACAATCTTCCTGTTGAGAACAGATGAAAAATCAGAGAGTCAGGATATTAAAGTAATCCAACGGTGGTTTGAGGGACTAGAGCTGTCACTCTTTTCACAAACAGGATGAATGTAGGCAAACTTCCAGGACAGAACGCTGAGGAATACCATTGTTAACAGATATAGGAGAAGGAGCCAGAAGCCAGATTACTACTAGAACGGTCATGACGGAAACCATATTGGCGATCAGATACAAGTTTTTGGAATGATAGATATTTATGAATCTTCCTGCTGAGAATAAATTGAAAAACTATAGAGAGGCAGGAAATTAAAACAATAGGATGATAGTTTGAGAGATTAGAGAG
The DNA here is from genome assembly GCF_035594125.1 of Scylla paramamosain. NCBI lineage: Eukaryota > Metazoa > Arthropoda > Malacostraca > Decapoda > Portunidae > Scylla > Scylla paramamosain. The sequence goes on from NC_087172.1 coordinate 8,426,593, forward strand.
GTTACTCTTTTTTGTAAAGACTTAATGCAGGCAAACTTCAGCAAGAAGGAAAATTAGATGTTGATAGACAGAGTTGAAAGAGTTTGAGTAGACAAGATGCAAGTATGAAAGCACAGTTTTGAAGGACAACAGGAGGGACCCTATCAGGTTCATAAGCCTTCCGAAGGTTAAGGCCATCAAAGGCATGGAAAACTTCACTATGAAGGATTTTAATGGGTAGCATGAAGTAATCAGATGGTTGAAAAGAGAGAGGAAGAAGACCTGAATCATCTAAGATAGTGTTTTTAGCAAAGGACTGAAAAAAGAGTTCAGCTTTAGAGATAGATGAGATGGCAGTGGTACCATCAGTCTAAAATAGAGGGAAAGATGAAGACGCAGAGTTATTAGAGATATTTTTCCTTAGGTGTCAGGAATTACGAGGGGAGTTAAATATAGGAAGATTTTGAAATTTTTTACTGATGAAATGTTTGGCTAGTTGGAGAAAAGACTTGGCATGATAGTGACTTTCTACCACAGCAGCAATAAAACTATCAGAAACTCGTAAGAGGGTAGTTTGGAAATCAAAGCTTTGTGTCAGACTATACCAAATGCTTTTGATATGTCAAAAGCAAGAACGAAAGTTTCACCAAAATCTTTAAAATAGGATGACCGAGACTCGGCAAGGAAAGCAAGATCATCGACAGAGCGACCACGACGGAATCCGTACTAGCGAACAGATAAAGTTGTGAAGTGATAGGTGACTGAGAATCTTCCTGTTGAGGACAGAAAACTGTAGCACGACAACAAACAGGATGATCGTTTGAGGGATTAGACTGGTCACCCTTTTTTAGTAAAAGGTTAAATGAAGTCAAGCTTCCAGTAGGAAGGAAATATAGATGGTGACAGACATATTGGTAGAATACGACTATTCAAGGTGCAAGCACGAAGAAACAGTTTCAGGGAAAAACTGGAAGAACGCCATCAGGTCCCATGAACGTTCCAAGGACATGAAAGAAAAAAATCAACATTACGAAGAATCTTAATAACAGGCATGAAATACTCGGAAGATGGAGGAGAGGCAGAAACAAGCCCTGAATCATCCGAGATGGAGTCTTTTTTTATTATCATTATTATTATTATTATTATTATTATTATTATTATTATTATTATTATCATTATTATTATTAATTTTTTTTTTAAGGAAAACTTTGAAAAAAGAGTTTAGCTTTTAAAAACAAATGAGGTGGTAGTGGTGCCACCAGATTGAAACACAGGAAGGTAAGATGAGGAAATTTTGTTGGAGATATTTTTAGCTAGGTTTCACAAGTTGTGAGGAGCTAGATCTAGATAGATTTTGACATTTTTTATTGGTGGAGTTTTTGGTTTGTTGGAGAACAGTCTCTCTCCATAAGATATTGGACCTATTGCTTCATAATCTCTGCTATAATGGGGTTTAGTCTACACGGTGCACGGTGATAGGTTTCTTCTCATCTTTCTGATGTCAGATAAGGCTCTAATTTTTGGAGAATTTTAGTTAGACGAATTACATCCAGGACAGAGGAACTCTATATCTTGTTCTAGCAGGAATGCGTCATCACCTCTCGACTCGTTTTCATTCAAATTCATAATGAGCATTACACCCTGCTTTTCTGATGATTCCCTGACGCTCTTTCCCCATATGGTTTAGGAAATTTACATGGACTAGTTGTATGTCCTTACGCCTATCAGGCGTCAGGATAATGTAATTCGTGGGAAAGATTTTCTTGGTAATGTCATAAGGTCCTAAACATTTGCTTTTAGGTGAAGTTCCAGGGATGGAGAAGAAGACTAACACTTTGTCACCCAGTGAGAACGATCGCACAATCGCCTTTCTCTGTTGCCCCTTCATACATACGTGAGATTTGCCGAGGTTTTCTATGGCAAGACTGTGGCAAGTTTATCCTGTAGAGTGTCGATGTACTGAGCCAGGGTGACATTTGGGACAGGTGTATGCTGGAGCCACTACTACGACCGAAAGAGGAAAAAAAACCACTCTCCTGGAAACTTTCTCTGACAGCAAATAACAACCAATCTATGTCTTTATCATAATCCCTGCTGCTCTCCAAACAATATTTCTTTAACATTGACTTTAGTGTTTGATGGAAACGTTCCAGAGAGCTTTGCGATTGTGGTCTGTAAGCAGAGGACGTTACATGATGCACATCGAGTTCCTTGATGATTTGTTCGAATAAATGGCTGGTGAAATTTGTCTCATTGTCAAGTTCGTACAATACTAGGGATTCCGACGGTGATATAAAAAAAAAAATGTAACAGGTGTTTGACACTGGAGCTGAAATCTACTTAAGGGGGATAGCTTCGGTATAACAAGTGATGGGATCCAAGATGGTTAGAAGATACTCGTTTCCTCGCTTTGCTCTAGGCAGGGAACCAACAATCTACATTCAGAAGGCTCTGAAATATCATGTATTGGGGAGATGAGAAAAGGAAGAATAACTTGACTGGGATTGCCCACCGCTTGACAAACATGACAAGATTTAACAAACTCATTTACGTCCTTGTTGAGGCCAGGCCAGAAGTGATTAACTATCTTGGCACGGGTGTTTCTAATACCTAGATGGCCTGTCTGCCTATCATGTGCTAGTTTGATTATGGCCTGACGTGCGGATTAGGGTACCACAACCTGAGACCTGAGTATCTGAGCCAAGGAGATGAGGGGGTCTAAACAGCCTGAGGAGGACTCCATCTTCATAATAGAAGTGGGGAGTTTTGGTGGAATGGTCGTCTGTGGCCTCATGGCCTCATCTGAGTTAGCGAGATATGCGATTGTAAAGTTGTAATGAGGTCTGGAAATTATGGTTCAGTGGTTTTCAACCAGCAGGGGGGGGTGCGCCCCCCCCACTGGGAGGGCCCTTTAGTGGGAGCCGCCTTGTCGTGGTTGGGAGGCTTGCGTGTCCCTATGACCTGGCGAGTGAGGTGGTTTCACCCCTTGCTCTGCCCTACTTAGGAGGAGAGGGCTACGCCAGTGAAAGACCAGACTAAATGGTTTCCATAGTTATGCTGCCAGTTCAGGTCAATGGTGGTGTTCACCAGAGGGGCCATCTTTTGAGGTTGTCATGTGTTGGATGGTTGGGTGTCTGAGCTGGGATGCGTTGTGCCTTAGCTCCGTCATGAACAAACTTTCGTATCATGAGAGACCACTTTTTAAAATAAGTGGCCCCCATGGGGACGAGGTACCCAGTTCATGGCAGCCAGCACTCGTCCCCCTCGTAGTCCTAGTAGGTGGTTTTCCCTTGCCCCATGGAACCATTTTATTATTATAATATCCATATGGATAAAAATAAAAACTCCTCTGGTCCTCGAAGGGTGGTCGACCAGGCGCTAGATACATCACTCTCTGGTTGAAATGATGATGTGTAAGAAGGAGCTCTTACTCATCCTACTGTCGCTTCCCATAGTGGAAGACCCCTTGGGTCAGTTGTTGACTCTTTTCTTGACACTCTTATGATCATAAATGTCAATATCTCCATGTCATACCGTTCTATCCGCTCGGTTTTCAAATCTTTTGGAACTGTTCTCCGCATCCGTTTGAAATACGACGACGATTCTTTATCTAATCGGTGCTGTGTTACATTTACTTATGGCATTGCCCCCAAAGATGCTCTTTAGGCAATAAATTCTCTGCATCTTGTACACAGCAACTTAATTGCTGAGGTTAATCGATCAAGCAATGTTGCTGATAGCGAAAATGACGATTGTCCTAATGTCTTTGATGATACTGAGGAACGTGCTTCCAAAGTTCGCCACCCACCTACACTATACTGATTTCTAGTATATTACGGGGGAAAACCGAGGAAACTTTATTCGCGCTGCCAAGTACATAGAGAGGGAGACTGGAGTCCTCCCTACAAGTAACATAAAAAAATATGGCAAAGGTGTATTGATTAAAGCTAAAGGTTTAATACAATACAAGGAAGAGGCAGTAGGCACTTGCTGAAATGATAATTACTCCCAGTGAGGTCTAAAGCAATGGGTTAGGGGGTGCTGTGACCTTATCATTTAACCCAGCTGTGACCTCACTGAAATTTTCCCTTTGTGTCTCAGAACACAAGGGGGCAGTCACAGCCTGCCCTCTAAAGACAACTCCCTTCCTTCACACAAAACTACAAGCACCTAATTACACATACGCACTCTTCATTCAAAATTCAAAATTATCATAGCGACTCATACACTAGAGTCCCAATCTGGGGAGGGGACCACAAATGTCCACAGGTCGGACTGTTCTTCTGATATCGACCCCAAGTGTCTTGACATCCCCTGAACTTCTTCTCCATTAACTTCTGCAACATTAAGTCTTAGATCTAACTTTCAATCTGTAGAACACAATATCCCCTCTTCTAAACCTCATCTTCTTTTCCTCTCTGAAACACAGGTATCTGAGGCAACTGATGTAGCTCCTTTTCTGTTCCCTCCTACTTTATCCGCATTTTCAATCCAAACTCTATGTTACGTTTATGTACGCAACAACTTAACCTTCTCTCGTGCCCACGCTCTTGAATCTTCCGAGTTTTCCACCATCTGGCTACGACTACAGAGTCACTCTCAAACTAAATTTAACTGTGCTGTATGCCTCTCACCTAACTCCTCTGACTATAAGAAATTCTTTGACTACTTAACTTTCAAAGTGGAGTGACTGTTCCCTCTTGCAGATATCTCCATTCTTCAATGTTCACCATCAGCTTTGGCTTTCCTCTCCATTCATTGACCATCCAGGTGAACTAGACTTCAACTTCAACTGCCATCCTCTACGACCTAGAGCAATTAGTGCAACACCCTGCTCGTCTTCCTGGCTGTCTTTTTATTTATTTATTTATCTTTTTTTGTAGGAGAGACACTGGTCAAAATTGAAGGGTAAGTGTCTTGAAACCTTCCTCTTGAAGGAGATCAAGTCATAGGAAGGTGGAAATACAGAAGCAGGCAGGGAGTTCCAGAGTTTACCAGAGAAAGGGATGAATGATTGAGAATACTGGTTAACTCTCGCATTAGAGAGGTGGACAAAATTGGGGGTGAGAGAAGGAATAAAGTCCTGTGCAGCAAGGCCACAGGAGGAGGGGAGGCATGCGGTTAGCAAGATCAGAAGAGCAATTAGAATGAAAATAGCGGCAGAAGACAGCTAGAGATGCAACATTGCGGCGATGAGAGAGAAGCTGAAGACATTCAGTAGAGGAGAGGAGTTGATGAGACGAAAAGCTTTTGATTCAACCCTGTCTAGAAGAGCGGTATGAGTGGAACTCCCCCAGACATGTAAAGCATACTCCATACATAGACGGATAAGACCCTTGTAAAGAGTTAGCAGTTGGAGGGTGAAAAAAACTGGTGGAGACGTCTCAGAACATCTAACTTCATAGAAACCGTTTTAGCTAGAGATGAGATATGAAGTTTCAAGTTCAGATTATAAGTAAAGGACAGACCGAAGATGTTCAGTGTAGAAGGGGTGGACAGTTAAGTGTCATTGAAGAAGAGGGGATAGTTGTCTGGAAGGTTGTGTCGAGTTGATAGATGGAGGAATTGAGTTCTTAAGGCATTGAACAATACCAAGTTTGCTCTGCCCCAATTAGAAATTTTAGAAAGACCACGCAGATTTCACGCACGGAAGCCACAGAACGCCTGACCTTCTGATCTTTCTAAAATTTCTGATTGGGGCAGAGCAAACCTGGTATTGTTCAATGCCTCAAAAACTCAATTCCTCCATTAATCAACTCGACACAGCCTTCCAGACAACTATCCCCTCTTCTTCAATGACAGTCCCCCTCTCCTACACTGAACATCCTCTGTCCGTTCTTTACCTATAATTTAAACTTGAAATTTCACATCTTATCTCTCGCTAAAACAGTTTCTATGAAGTTGGGTTTTCTGAGACGTTTCCGCCAGTTTTTCTCACACCCCCAGCTGTTAACTCTGTACAAGGGCATTATCCGTCCATGTATGGAGTATACTTCACATGTCTGGGGGTGTTCTACTCATACCGCTCTTCTAGACAGGGTGGAATCAAAAGCTTTTCAGCTTTTCGTTTCATCATTTCGTTTCCTCTAACTAACTGTCTTCAGCCTCTCTCTCATCGCTGCAATGTTGCATCTCTAGCTATCTTCTACTGTTATTTTCATGCTAATTGCTCTTCTGATCCTCGCTGCACAAGACTTTCTTCTTTCTCCCACCCCTATTCTGTCTACCTCTCTATGCAAGAATTAATCAATATTCTCATTCACTCATCCCTTTATATGGTAAACTCTGGAACTCCCTGCTTATTTCTGTATTTCCACCTTCCTATGACTTGAATTCCTATAAGAGGGAGGTTTCAAGACACTTATCCCTCAAATTTTTACTACCGCTTTGGACCCTTTTCTATAACTGACATCTCAGTGGGCTTTTTTCTTTTTTCTTTTTTTTTTTTTTTATTGGATTTTTGTTGCCCTTCGCCGGTGTCCCTCCTACATAAAAAAAAAAAAAAAAAATGATGCCCCTCCATTTACCTTGCCCTTCTGATGGGATCTTCGAATCCACCAAGCCACACAGAACATTCAATTACTGCAAAGCACTCATTTTCATCCAGGACCTGTACAGATTAACAGAAGATGACATCCTTCAGCTATGCCTTGATAATGTTCATCGAGTGGCCAAACTTAAAGGAAATAGTAATATGATCATGCTCTTTTCTGTGATTCTTTTCTCCCTGAATGTGTTAAGATTGATCCTCTTCCCCCTCCAGTTAAGACATTCGTTGACCATCCTTGTATGAGTTCGGTCATGGGAGGAAGAACTGTCCCAACCGTCCCCGGTGCGGTCACTGCTCAGCCCTTGACTCACACCCTACTCCTAAATGCGAATCAAGACCCTATTGCTTCTACTGTAAGAAGGCTCACCTGCTACGTTCTAGACAATGTAAGAGGTACCGTCTTGAGCAAGACATTCTTCACCTGGCTAATTCTCAGTTCATTAGTTTTGGAAGTGCCAGGTAGGAACTTCTTTTTCGACAAAAAGATTGTGGGGCAAAGACCTATGCCTCTTTCCTCTACTCTAGTTTGACCTCCTCTACCACAGGCAATAAGGTTGTGACATCTTCCCACCTTTCTCAGCCACTAACTATTTCCTCCCGTTCTTGTGAGAGTGTCGCTTCATCGGTTACCGTGTCCAACAAATTATTCTGTTTTGGAATGTGTCACCTCTGTATCTTCAGCAAGCCCTCCGCTACATGATCAGCAAAGTCCTTCACTGCATCATCACCAGCTACATCACAAACTCCTCGTACAAAAAATGTTCATGCCCACGAACGAACCCCGAGACTTCTAAAATCCATAGACAAATACAAACAAGTCTTCCAAGCTCCCTCCGCAAGTTCCCAGGGGTCTGCTGAATCTTTAGACTCAACAGGTGCCCCCATAGAAAGATCCCTGTGAGAGCTTCAGATGACAATAAACAAGATATAAATAATATAAGTGATTCTTTCACATCCAAAATGGACATGGAGGGTCTCTCTGTCCCTCTTCTCGATAGGCCATCCGCCAAGAGCGATACAATACCATCCTTGTCGAAGAATCCACCTCTTCCGTTATTTTCATGAGTTTCAGAGACTCGGATAGCTATCCCCACACTAGTCACTCAATCTCAGGTTTATGCTTCTACAAGCAACAATAAATCTCGCCACTCTAATTAGGCTGGCAGAGATAAGCTTCTCTCTGGGGCTTCCCTGAAAACCCCCTCAAAATGGTAATATTCAAGATTCTGCAGTGGAATTATCTTTTGTCTGCGTGCCTTCTGGGAGGAACTCCGGCTGTTGGTCTCTAGATTTTCTCCTGTTTGCACTCCCCCTTGTCGTGGTGTGGGAGCTTGCGTGTCCCTATTACCTGGCGAGCGAGGCTAGAGGGGCTTCGGCCCCTGCTCCTCCTTACCAAGGCTACCCATGCTAGCAAGGTCGCCAGTGAGGGATCAGACTAAATGGTTCCCAGAGTTAGGCTGCCAGTACAGGTCAACGGTGTCGCTTACCAGAGGGGCCTCCTCTTGAGGTCGTCCTGTGTTCAATGGTTGGGTATCTGGGCTGGGATGCGTTGTGAGGGGAAGGTCTTAGCTACATCGTGGACAGACTTTCGAGTCATGAGGAGCCATTTCCATTTCTTAAAAAGAGTGGCCTCCATAGGCACGAGGTACCCCAGCGCTTGCTCCTTTCGTTGTCCCTGTAAGCGGTCTCCGTATGGGTAAATATAAAAACTCCTCTGGGCCTCGAGGGGCGGTCGACCAGACCCTCGAGATGTCATCCTCTGGTTGTGATGGTGCTGTACAGGCAGGAACTCGTACTCCTCCTCCTGTTGTTTCCCAAGGTGAAAGACGCTTTGGGTCAGTTGTTATGTCCTGTCTTAACATTCTCATGATCATTATTGTCTATGCCTCTATGTCATGCCGTGCTATTCATTTAGTTCTCAAGCCTTTCGGAACAGTTCTCCGTATCCATTCCAAATATGATGGCGATTGTCTCTCTAATCGGTGGTACATGACATTTACATCAGACGTTACTGCCAAAGCTAATCCTGAGGCAATAAATTATCTGCGTCTTAGAGAGAAGAACTTATTTGCTGAGGTCATTCGATCAAGTAATGTGGCTGATAGCAGAAATGATTATTGTCCAAATGTCTTTGATGATGCAGAAGAACGAGCTCCTAAACTTCGCCACCCACTTACACCTTAATGGTTTGTAGCATATTATAGGGAAGCTCGAGGAAACTTTGTTCACGCTGTCAAGTATCTAGAAATGGAGATTGGAGTACTCCCTACAAATAACATTAAGAAATATGGCAAAGGTGTCTTGATCCGAGCTAAAGATTTAACACAGGCGATGATGCTCCTCCATCTACCATGCTCTTCTGATGGAGTCTTAATTTACCAAGCTACACCGAACATTCAGTTACTGTAAAGGACGTATTTACAGCCAGGACCTGTACAAACTCTCAGAAGATGACATTCTTCAGTTATGTCCAGATAATGCTGAACTAGTGGTCAAGATTACAGGCAATGGTAATATGATAATGTTCACATTCTATTGTTCTTTTCCCCCTGACCGTGTTAAGACCATTCCTCTCTCTCTCCCAGTAAAGGCTTTCATCGATCGTCCATTGCAATGTTACCGCTGTTACGAGTTCGGTCTTAGAAGGAACAACTGTACAAGTCTTCTCCGTTGTGGTCATTGCTCTGCCCTTGATTCCACCGTACCCCTGAATGCGAATCAAACCCTTATTGCTTCTTCTGCAGGGAAGCTCATCTACTACTTTCTCAACAATGTAACAGGTACCGTCTTGAGCAGGACTTCCTTCAGCTGGCTAATTTTCAATTCTTGGCAGTGCCCGGCGAGAACTTCTTTTTAAACAGAAAGATGGTGGGGCAAATACGTACACCTCCTCTGTCCACTCTAGTTCCTTTATTTCTACCACACGAAATAAGGCTGCAACACCTTTCTGCCTTTCTCAACCATCAATTGTTTCTTCCTGCTTCTGTGAGAATGTCGCTGCTTCACCCACTGTCTGCAACAGGTTTTCTTTTCTGAAAAGTGTCACTTCCTCTGCATCTTCAACCAAGCCCTCTACTACATCTTCAGGAAAGCCTTCCATTGCATCTTCACCAGCTGCATCACAAACTCCTCGTACAAAAGTACATATTGTCTAAGTCCACGCCCACATGGATTCCCAAACAGGGACGACTTCCAAGACTTTTAAACCGCTACAGCAACATATTAACAATTCTCCCACGCTACCTGTTCAGTCCTACCAGAAACGTTCCCGGGGATCTGCTGAGTCTTTAGACTCAATGAAAATATCTGTGGGGATGTCAGATGTCCCTGAGCCATACATAATCAGTCAAAGTGATTAATCCATTTCTGATATGGATATAGTGAGTTTCTCTTCACATCATTCGAATAAGACTTCCTCCAAGAGCGATACTGATATGTCTTTATCGAGGAATCCTTTCCTCTTGTCTCTTCAGGAGTTTCGGAGACTCGCGTGCAGGTAGCTATCCCCACATCAGTTACAAAAATCTCAGGTTACTGCGCCTACAAGTAACGTAGGATCAGATAAACCTCGCTGGCCGAGTAAGGCAACTAGTCAGGTTGGCAAAGAGAAGCTTCTAACCTCAAAATAATAAAATTCAAGATTCTGCAGTGGAATTGTCGCGGTTTGCGTGCCTCCTGGGAGGAATTCCTGGTGTTGATTTTAAAATTTTCTCCTGTTTGCATTTGTTTGGAAGAGACAATGCTCGGAGAATCAGCATACTTTCTTTCCCCAGGGTATCGTGCTTCCTTCTCCACTCCATTTCCTGGTCAGGACCACCACGATGGAACTGCCATCTTTATTCGCAATGATCTTCCTTTTATCCACCTACAGATTCACTTGCTGCTGCAGGTTGTTGCTCTTAAGATTTTTATAAAACGTTTTTATTCATTGTGCAGCCTGTATCTGCCTCCTAGTGTTCCTATTGAGATAAATGAACTTGATAATATTTTAAATGATCTTCCTTCTCCTCTTATTTTACTGGAAAACTTCAATGGTCGCCATCCTTTGTGGGATAATGACGCTGTCAACCCTCGTGGTCTTTTAATTGTTTGTTTTATCGAGGATTCTTTTCTTGATTTGAAGTGGGAAGTTTTACCAGATGTACATGGGAGCGATCACTTCCCAATTTTATCGGAGTCAGCTGATTCTGCACCACAGTCACGTCCTCCCCGATGGCGGTTAGATAAGAAGGTTTGGCACCAATTCAAAGATCTCACCACCCTTGCCCGCTCAATGGATAAGACTGGAAACTGTGATGAGGCTGCAACCTACCTTACTTGCATTCCGGTGGTATTCAGTCCATCTCTAAGACATCTGGTGATTTCCTAAACGTTTTGTTACTTGGTGGAATGCGGTTTGTACAGACGCTGTTCAAGAAAAGCGTGCAGCCTTTTCTCGGCTTCGACGGCATCGTGGGGACGTCCACGGTTTGGAAGCTTTTCAAGAAGCGCGTGCCCATACTCGCCGTACCTTAAAAAGCTCAGCAGGAGTCTCTTCCATCACAGTTCGCACACCACTCACCGAGGTCTTCAACAAAGTTCGCAAAATATCTGGGAAGTAATCTGCTCCTTCCCCAACTGTTTTATCCCATGATGACAATCTGTTTGTTGAGCACTTTGCAAGTGTCTCCTGGTGGAGAGTCTTATAATGTCCCATTTTCTCGGTCTGAGCTACGAATGGTTTTGTCCTAGTGCCATGATTCATCCCTGGATCCTGATGACATCCCATATTCCTTTTTGCGGAATTTGCGTTTATTTGGAATGCTGATGATTTTCCATCCCCTTGCGGTGTGGCTGTAATTATTCCCATTCCAAAGCCTGGAAAAGATCATCAGTTAACAAGCAATTATCGCCCCATTTCTTTAACCTCATGCATTTGTTGCTGGAAAAGATGGTAAATATCAGGCTTTTGTAGTACTTGGAGAGAGACAATTACCTGTCTCCAGTTCAGTACGGTTTCTGGAAAATGCGATCTACGACTGAAATCTTCCATTTGTGAGGCATTTGCTAATAAGCAACACCATGTCACAGTCTTTTTTTATTTAGATAAAGCTTATAACACAGCCTGGCGTCATGGGATTTTACTTTGTTTGAGTTTGGCTTTCGTAGCCGATTCCCTGTTTTTATACAACAGTTTTTATGTCATAGTTTTTTACAGGTACGGATTGGTGGCGATCTGTCAGGAGTACGCCCACTTGAAGATGGCGTGCCACAAGGAAGTGTACTTAACTTAGTGTCACACTTTTCGCAGTATCATTGGTATACTTCCGGAAGGAGTTCTTGGTAGCTTTTATATCGATGACTTGTCTATTTCCTTTTCTGCAGCTCGGATGCCATTGATTAAGAAGAAGCTGCAGGTGGCACTCAATAGAATTTCTCAGTGGGGCGCAACTTGGGATTTCGTTTCTTGGCTTCTAAGATTGTGGCCATGCATTTTTGCCGCCTTCCTGGTATTCACCCTGACACAGACTTGTATCTATATGATAGAAGAATCTCTTGTGTGGAAGAAACTCGTTTCCTGGGACTTACATTTGAGTCAGCTGACTTGGGTACCCCACCTTCGTTATATTAAGACAGCATGCATGAAGGCGCTGTCACTTCTAAGAGTTTTGGCTCATACTTGTTGGGGCGCTGACAGACAGACCCTCCTAGCCCTGCACCGAACTCTTATTCTTTCTAAATTAGAGTACGGTTGTGAAATCTATTCGTCTGCCACTGAGGCTCGGCTGCGTGTGTTGGATTCGGTGCACCACGCTGGTATTCGTCTTGGTGCGTTCCGCTCATCCCCAATCCTTAGCTTGCTGGTGGATGCTGGTATCTTGCCACTGTCTCTACTAATGAGGTGTTGGTATTGAATCCACTGCCTTCCTGACGCTGTTTCTCTGAGACAGTTTCTCATGATGCACGTTCTCCCTTATATGATGTTCGCCATAATTTTCCTAAGACTTAGATATCGGGTGAAGTCTGCCATGCCGAGTTTGATATACCCTCCATCTCCATTTGCCCCCATCGCCTCCCAAGGGTCGGGTATTGGCAGTTTTCGCGGATATCGATCTGCCCTCCTGCTTTTAATAATAAAAAAAAAAACTTATTATCACAATAAGTCTCATGCTTTATTTGTTGAACACTCTTCAACACACTCTGGCTCCGTCCCTGTCTACACAGATGGTTCAAAGTCTGAAACAGGAGTGGGATATAGTGTTATATTTCCTTCCTTCTGTCAAGGCTATAGCCTTCTGAGTTGCCTTTGTTTTTAGAGCTTTTTTTTTTGTCTGTTTTTAGAGTTACCTACCATTATTTTCGCCCTAAAAATAACTTTTACTTTACCGGTTTTAAGTTTTACTATTTTTAGAGACCCTTGTAGTGCGTTGTCTGCCGTGGACTATTTTACTTCCTCTCTCCCTCTCCTAATTTAATCTGTTTTTGAGTGGTTTCACTTGCTTCAGCGCAGAGAATATCACATAACATTTTGTTGGGTACCAGCACGTGTGGGAGTTCACGGTAATGAGAAGGCCAATAGGCTGGCTGGCTAAAGAGGCGGTTACTCAGGTTGCTCCTTCCACCACTATTCCCTTTTATGATTTATACACAAGTATAAGGGTAGCAGTTCTTGCCAGCTGGCAGGGCAGGTGGGAAGATGTGGTTGCCATGACTAAGATGGGGGACATAACCTCTGCAACTTTCCGCCTATGGACATATGTCTATGTGTAGGGGCAGTGCAGAGACTGCACTGGCCCGTCTCCGGACAGGTCACACATTTCACTCATGGTTACCTCATGTCCCAGGAAACCCAATCATTCTGTGATGATTGTTTAGTTCTCCTTACAGTGTGAAACTTTCTAGTGGAGTGCCCCGTTATGGTGGAGCTGCGGGAGCGATATCTCTTTCGCTGTCGCGATGAGGATCGGACCTTCCAGATGTCGCTGATACTTGGAGAGAGGGTTCTGTCCCCGGGACATGAGGTTCTTATGTTTGTGGGAAAGGCTGGTCTTCTAAACAAATTATAGATTACCTTTTAAGTGCTCTTTTATATATTTTAAAAGTAATATAATATTGGACAGAACAGATTGGACAGATTATCTTTTAACTGTTTTTATAATTATATTGTAAGTAATATAATATTGGGCAGTTCAGGAGGAGGAGGCAGTAGGCACCTGCCGAAACGATAATTACTCCCAGTGAGGTCTAAAGCACTGTTCAGGGGGTACTGTGAACTTATCATTAAACCCAGCTGTGACCTCACTGAACGTTTCCCTTTGTGTCTCACAACACAAGGGGGCAGTCACAGCCTGCCCTCTAAAGACAACTCTCTACCTCCACACAAAACTACAAGCACCTAATAACACACACACCCTTCACTCAAAAATTTTAAAATCATCATGGCGACTCCTATACCAGCATCGGAGTCCCCATCTGGGGAGGGGACCATAAATGTCCCCAGGTCGGACTGCCTTTCCGTCGACGACCTTAAGTGTCTTGACACCCCCCTCAACTTTTTCTACATTAACTTCTGCAACATTTGCGGTCTAAGATCTAATTTTCAATCTGTAGAACACCACCTCTCCTCTTCTAAACCTCATCTTCTTTTCCTCACTGAAACTTAGGTGTCTGAGGTAACTGACAGTAGCCCCTTTTCTGTTCCCTCCTACTTTCTCTATCCTCATTTTCGATCCAAAGCTGGATGCTGCGTTTATGTGCGCAATGACTTAACCTGCTCTCATGCCCACGCTCTTGAATCTTCCGAGTTTTCCACCATCTGGCTACGACTACAGAGTCATTCTCATACTAAATTTATCTGTGCTGTATACCTCTCTCCTAACTCCTATGACTATAAGAAATTCTTTGACTACTTAACTTCCAAAGTGGAGCACATTCTGACCCTCTTCCCTTTTGCAGAGATCTCCATTCTTGGAGACTTTAATGTTCACCACCAGCTTTGGCTTTCCTCTCCCTTCACTGACCATCCTGGTGAACTAGCCTACAACTTTGTTATCCTCCATGACCTAGAGCAATTGGTGCAACACCCTACTCATATTCCTGACCGTCTTGGAGATACGCCCAACATTCTTGACCTTTTCCTGACCTGTAATCATTCTGCTTATGCTGTCACCCTTTCTTCTCCGTTGGGCTCCTCCGATCACAATCTCATATCTTTATCTTGTCCTATCACTCCAATCCCTCCTCAGGATCCCCCTAAGCGAAGGTGCCTCTGGCGTTTTGCCTCTGCTAGTTGGTGGGACCTGAGGAGGTATTTTGCTGATTTTCCTTGGAATGACTACTGCTTCCGTGTCAGAGACCCGTCTTTGTGTGCTGAGCGCATAACATAGGTGATAGTGTCTGGCATGGAGGCGTACATTCCTCACTCTTTTTCTCGTCCTAAACCTTCTAAACCTTGGTTTAACACAGCTTGTTTTCGTGCTATACATGACAGAGAGGTAGCCCACAAAAGCTACTTAAGCCTTCCATCACCAGAATCTCATGCACTTTATATTTCTGCCCGGAACCAAGCCAAGTCTGTTCTCCAACTAGCCAAAAACTCCTTCATTAACAGAAAATGTCAAAAACTTTCAAGATCTAACTCCCCTCGTGATTTCTGGCATCTAGCCAAAAATATCTCCAATAACTTTGCCTCTTCTTCTTTCCCTCCTCTACTTCAACCAGATGGCACCACTGCTATCACATCTATTTCTAAAGCTGAACTCTTTGCTCAAACCTTTGTTAAAAACTCTACCTTGGATGATTCTGGGCTTGTTCCTCCCTCTCCTCCACCCTCTGACTACTTCATGCCACGTATTAAAATTCTTCACAATGATGTTTTCCATGCCCTCGCTGGCCTAAACCCTCGGAAAGCTTATGGATCTGATGGGGTCCCTCCTATTGTTCTCAGAAACTGTGCCTCCGTGCTTGCACCTTGCCTAGTCAAACTCTTTCAGCTCTGTCTGTCAACATCTACCTTTCCTTCTTGCTGGAGGTTTGCCTACATTCAACCTGTTCCTAAAAAGGGTGACCGCTCTAATCCCTCAAACTACCGTCCTATTGCTTTAATTTCCTGCTTATCTAAAGTTTTTGAATCTATCCTCAACAGGAAGATTCTTAAACTTCTATCACTTCACAACCTTCTATCTGATCGCCAGTATGGGTTCCGTCAAGGCCGCTCTACTGGTGATCTTCTGGCTTTCCTTACTGAGTCTTGGTCATCCTCTTTTAGAGACTTTGGTTAAACTTTTGCTGTTGCCTTGGACATATCAAAAGCCTTTGATAGAGTCTGGCACAAAGCTTTGATTTCCAAATTACCCTCCTACGGTTTCTATCCTTCTCTCTATAACTTTATCTCAAGTTTCCTTTCTGAACGTTCTATTGCTGCTGTGGTAGACGGTCACTGTTCTTCTCCTAAATCTATTAACAGTGGTGTTCCTCAGGGTTCTGTCCTGTCACCCACTCTCTTCTTATTATCCATTAATGATCTTCTAAACCAAACTTCTTGTCCTATCCACTCCTATGCTGATGATACCACCCTGCACTTTTCCACATCTTTTCATAGACGTCCAACCCTTCAGGAGGTAAACATATCACGCAGGGAAGCCACAGAACGCCTGACTTCTGATCTTTCTAAAATTTCTGATTGGGGCAGAGCAAACTTGATATTGTTCAATGCCTCAAAAACTCAATTCCTCCATCTATCAACTCGACACAACCTTCCAGACAACTATCCTCTCTTCTTCAATGACACTCAACTATCCCCCTCTTCTACACTGAACATCCTCGGTCTGTCCTTTACTTATAATCTGAACTGGAAACTTCACATCTCATCTCTAGCTAAAACAGCTTCTATGAAGTTAGGTGTTCTGGGACGTCTCTGCCAGTTCTTCTCACCCCCCCAGCTGCTAACTCTGTACAAGGGCCTTATCCGTCCATGTATGGAGTATGCTCCACATGTCTGGGGGAGTTCCACTCTTCATTCACTCACTCATTCTCTGGCTTCTCTAGCCTCCTCATTCTTTAATCTCCTTTCCTCAGCTTCAGCCTCCAACTGAAGCCTTCTCAGCTCTCTCTCCTCCTTTTCGGTCTCTACATAAGAACAAAAGAACATAAGAAATAAGGGAAGCTGCAAGAAGCGACCAGGCTTACACGTGGCAGTCCCTTTATGAAATATACCTATCTATTTCCACCTATCATCCCCATCCATAAACCCGTCTAATCTTCTCTTAAAGCTCCCTAATATCTTACCACTAACAACATGATTGCTGAGTCCGTTCCACTCATCTACCACTCTATTTGAGAACCAATTTCTTCCTATCTCTTTCTTAAACCTAAATTTTTCAACCTTGAACCCGTTATTCTTGTTCTATCCTGGTTGCTGATCCTAAGAATTTTACTTACATCACCCTTGTTATAACTCTTATTCCACTTAAAGACTTCTATCAAGTCCCCCTTTAACCTACGTCTCGCTAAAAGAATGTAAATTTAACAGCTTCAATCTCGCCTCATAAGGAATACTCCTCATCCCCTGTATCCTTTTGGTCATTCTCCTCTGTAATGATTTTAATAGACCTGTATCTTTCCTGTAATGTGAGAACCAGAACTACACAGCGTAGTCTATATAAGGTCTGACCAGCGCCAAATATAACTTTAATATTACTTCGGGCCTTCTATTTTTAACACTCCTAAAAATTAATCCTAATACCCTACTTGCCCTGTTTCTGGCCTCTATGCATAGCTTACCTAGACGGAGTTCAGAGCTAACCATAACTCCTGGTTTGCATTTGTTGATATTAAACTGCATTTGCCATCTGTCCGTCCATTCATTGATCCTATCTAAATCTGCCTGTAAGGCGATGGCATCCGATTCCGACTTAATTCATCTACCTATCTTTCTGTCATCCGCAAATTTACTAACATCCCTAGTAATTCCACTATCCAAGTCATTGATATATATATTGAAAACAACAATGGCCCTAATACTACATTACCCCACTCGGATTTCGAGCCGAGTGGGGTGATTGATTAGTTTAAGTTTTGGCGCCGCAACATCACGGTCATATGGCGCCGCTACAAACGTTTAAAAACGACAAAGATTGCAATTTTTAGAATATCGGTATTAATATTATAGGCATGGTAAAAATTGTTAAAAGACCACAATGAAAGAAAACATGAAAAAGAAAATGGGAAGAGCCAGAAAAAAATAGAGGGTTAGTAAAGTGGTGTTAGCTACTTAATTTAATCTTATTTAATTTAATTTAAAGTGACAGGATACTGACCCCCACTGTCCCAGACTAATATGTCTGGCGTTGTCTATTCCGTACCCAAGACACTGACCTCACTGACCCAATCCCCAAGACCCAGATTTGTTCGTTACGTGTCTTTCTCACTTGCCTCCATGTTCTCCCAGTGCAAAAATAAGTTTTTTTTTTTTTTTTTTTATGTAGGAAGGATACTGGCCAAGGGCAACAAAAATTTAATAATGCCCACTGAAATAATAATGCCCACTGAAATGCCAGTCCCATAAAAGGGTCAAAGCAGTGGTCAAAAATTGGTGGATAAGTGTCTTGAAACCTCCCTCTTGAAGGAATTCAAGTCATAGGAAGGTGGAAATACAGAAGCAGCCAGGGAGTTCCAGAGTTTACCAGAGAAAGAGATGAATGATTGAGAATACTGGTTAACTCTTGCGTTAGAGAGGTGGACAGAATAGGGGTGAGAGAAAGAAGAAAGGCTTGTGCAGCGAGGCCGCGGAAGGAGGGGAGGCATGCAGTTAGCAAGATCAGAAGAGCAGTTGGCATGAAAATAGCGGTAGAAGACAGCTAGATATGCAACATTGCGGCGGTGAGAGAGGGGCTGAAGACAGTCAGTTAGAGGAGAGGAGTTGATGAGACGAAAAGCTTTTGATTCCACCCTGTCTAGAAGAGCAGTAGAGTGGAAGAAGAATGCACTGAATTCCAGAGACATGGTCTTAAAGACCATGTCTCTGGAAGAAAGAGGAAGGCATTCTGGAGAGAACGGAGATGAGGATGGTGAGATGGATAGCTGGCATTTCACTGTTAGAAAGGAGACAAAGTAAAGATATAAGAAGAATGTGTGGAATATGTAATATCAAGGAGAAGGCAAGAGAAGCAAGACCAAGATATTTTGGTTACGTGATAAGGAGAGAAGAGGATGAACCAGTGAGGAAAGCAATGATGGTGGAGGTTAGGGGGAGAAGGAGGGTTGGGAGACAGACAATAAGATGGAGAGACGTAATAAGGAGTGATATGAACAAGCTGGGAGTGCAAGAAGATGATAGAATGGATAGAAACAGATGGAGAAGGATAACTCGAGCGGCTCACCCTGCAATACAGTGGGATTAAGGTCGTATGAAGAAGAATATATATATATATATATATATATATATATATATATATATATATATATATATATATATATATATATATATATATATATATATATATATATATATAATTTTATTTATTTTATTCACTTATAAATTTTTATCAGTCCTGCTCTTGTATATGTAAGAAGGGAGGAGAAAATCTGTGTTTTGCCTAGTGAAGTGTTAAAACATCGTAATTCTCCGCCCATTACGCGCCTAACAAAGTGTTTTACAGAATATTCTGAGTTGAGCTTGATTTCTCAGTCTCGTGAAAGATTTATCCTTCCTCATAGAAATGAAGAGAAAACGGAAGATTTTAGCATTGCCATATATATATATATATATATATATATATATATATATATATATATATATATATATATATATATATATATATATATATATATATATATATATATTTTTTCTTTCGAATTATATCATGAACGACGTTCTCTCTCTCTCTCTCTCTCTCTCTCTCTCTCTCTCTCTCTCTCTCTCTCTCTCTCTCTCTCTCTCTCTCTCTCTCTCTCTCTCTCTCTCTCTCTCTCTCTCTCTCTCTCTCTCTCATGAAAGTCTCAGAGAAATGAAGCTCTAATCAGATTATCCTGCAAAAACATTCAAGTGTTAGTAGCGTATTGGGCGGAAAATGACAATATGCGATCATTTCACAAGGCAAAACATATACTCATATTTTCTTCTGCCTTCTTACATGTACCAGAAGAAAGAGCAGGATTGACAACAATTTATAAGTGAATAGAAAAAAAAGTCAACTTTTTTTAGGTGGACCTCATACATCATCAGTTCATCTGTTCAACAAGTAACATGAATTAAGTATGGTTTTGCGTTACTTGATGTAACTACTTACTGAGGAAGCAATGGGGGCACTGCTGCCAAAAAAAAAAAAAGTATCTACTCGTTCGGTTATCTGTCCAATAAATTCCACTCTTGTCAACTCATTCGTGCCGTGAAAACTTACCACCACATCCGTGATGAAAGGCGCCACAATCCCCCCTAGTCGGGACATCATGCAGGAGGTACTAACGCCTCGACTTCTCACCTCCGTTGGGAAAAGTTCGCCAGAGAAGATGATGGCAATTTGGAAGCTCCCTGTGATAGTCACCTTTCCCATCAAGGCGAGAGTTACTGCGACGGTGCTTTTCGCTGATGAGAGTTAAATAGAAATAAATAAATAAATAAATAATGGTGATGCATGCCTTCATGGCAGCAGATCATGGCAACGGATCACCAAATATTCTGTATATAATATCTTACGAGAAAATTGCTGTTGGTCATGGTGATGCCAAGGTTGACCATTTTATTAAATCTTTACTCAGCAACTACCATAACATTACTGCTATTACATTACTACTATTTCCTTGAAGACGACAGTAACAACAACAATATCACCAACAACAACGATACGATTACTACTACTACTACTACTACTACTTTTTTTTTTTATTTCTTTATTGCCACTACCATCACTACTATTTTTCGAGGAAGCGTGGACATGTCCTCCTACTAATACTTTTAACACTACTGCTGCTGCTGCTAATATTGCTGCTAGTACCGTACTACTAGTACTACTAACCTGCAGAACTGAAGGCTAAACAAAGGAGAATTATTCCGCTGATGACGAACAAAACGGAAAGCGTGCGCTTTCTGCCGTAGCGATGCACAATGGGAATAGTGAGAGAATAGGCTGGTACCTCCATAACACCGGACAGCACCATGTACACGAAGGGATTCTCACTTATGTTCGTCCCACTGAGTGATAGTCCGAAGTATACCATCCCCACCATGAGGAAGTCAACGTAGATGCAGAGGGTGATGATTCGTAGACGGGATGTCCTGCATAGTAACATTGTCTATCTTAACTTTTGCGTGCGTGATGGATAAAGAAGTACAAATATTTTCTTCGCTATTGGGACAGTGTTGTGCCAAATTTCTCCCGGGTGACGCCACTGCGCATGCGCATCGTATCGTGGGACAGCATCAAAACATTACTATTGCTTCATTGTGTGTGGATATGTTAGGACAGGAATTGAGCAAGTAAACAAGAGTAGTGAGTGATAACAGAACATCAAATTCTTCTCCCTTTTGCTTATGTCAAGTCCTACCGCCATGTTTTATATTTATGCATTTTACGTATTATCAACATGGATATGGAATTTTATTGACAAATTGCTAATGATCCATTTTCTGTGGAAAATTTTAAACATAAAACATGGTGGTAGGATTTGACATATGCAAAGGGAGAAAATTTTGGTGCTCTGTTATCACTCACTGCTCTTGTTTACTTGCTAGATTCCTATCTTAAAATATTCCACAGTCGATGAAGCTTTAGTAATTTGTCAATAAAATTCCACAACGATGTTGATAATGCGTAAAATACATAACATGGTGGTAGGACTTGATACTTGCACATGGAGAAGATTTTGTTGCTCTGTTATCACTCACTATTGCTTACTTGATCCATTCCTATCCTAACATGTCCACATCCAATGAAGCAATGGTAATTGGTCAATAAAACCTCAAATAAAGATGTTGATAATACGTGAAAATATATAAAACACCTGGGTGATGTTTTAATGCTGTCCCCTCAATATGGTGCGCATGCAAAGTGGTTTCAATAGGGAGAAATTTGGACCGGGGAGAGATTTGGCACGACAACGGACACGGTAGAGGAGAAAAGATGGTGTGATATAATATTTAATCCGTATCTCTTGACTGCACTCTGTTCTTATGAAGCTGTACTGGGTACCTGTTCTTCGATTATTGAAGTCCGCTGCCTCTACTTTTCAGTTCAAAAGAATCTACTTTATTCTATAGGTGACTATCATAATTGTCTATCAAGTATTAGCCTTCTCATTCTTCTTCTCATTCTTCCTTCTCAACAGAGAAAAGGTAACTAAAACTCTACGTTGAATACTTGTGAAAAAAATAAAAAAATAAAAAATCATAAACATTTTATCACGGACAAAATACATAAAGTAATAATCAATAAGAGACAAGTGAAATCTCACCTGAACAACATCAAGGCTCCATGTATAATGGATTTGAAGAGAACCCACAAGGACAGCTGTTGCTGGGTCGTGGAAGCCCGTGTTTCCTAAAAAGGGAATAATTTTGTATCTCTCTCTCTCTCTCTCTCTCTCTCTCTCTCTCTCTCTCTCTCTCTCTCTCTCTCTCTCTCTCTCTCTCTCTCTCTCTCTCTCTCTCTCTCTCTCTCTCCGTATACCTGCAGTTCGTCAACCAGTTCTGTCATCGCTGCCTCAGGTGGAACTTCAACATTATGCCATTGAGCCACCTTGCCGAGAACTAGGAGGGCTTCCTGAGGTTTGCCGTTAATGAACAACCATCGCGGAGACTCATCTATAAAACTGAGAAAGTATCTATGTCTCAGGACCACACCAAACAACAAAAATAGTCTTAGATTTGTATCCATTTTAAGTGTCAACTGATATCTTTTGGCAAGTTTATTTTTGTCACATACTACTACTACTACTGCTACTACTACTACTACTACTACTCACACTTCAGTAAACTCTGAAAATATAAGAATAACCGAAAGGATATTAACACGAACCGAGAAGATAAGGGCGCAAGAAAGAAGAAAATAAAAAATCTGGAGGAGAAGGATAGCAAAAGACGCAGACGGGCGAATATACTGTAGATTAAATAGAAATTACCATGATTACTAAAAACTGTCGCGAGCTGATATATATATATATATATATATATATATATATATATATATATATATATATATATATATATATATATATATATATATATATATATATATATATGAGATGTTACCAAGGCCATCAACAAGGCCGAGATGGATTGTTCTTTACGGAAGCAATACCGACGACCAGAAGAACAATTCATTCCTAAGAATCTTCCCATTGAGGATTCAAAAATATTGAGAGAGAGAGAGAGAGAGAGAGAGAGAGAGAGAGAGAGAGAGAGAGAGAGAGAGAGAGAGAGAGAGAGAGAGAGAGAGAGAGAGAGAGAGAGAGAGAGTGAGAGATGAGTAGGTTGGTGATATGAGAGATCGAAAATCCCCGTTTCAAGACAGTGTAACGTGACAAATAGGTTTATCTTAATATAAAAGAGTATTCTTATGTTCCCTCTAACTCTAATTTTTCTGTTACTCGAGCCAAAACTAGCTGTTACATTTTTACTATGCAATGATCCACCGTGCTCTCTTACCTACGCTTTTGAATCTTGATTTCTCCCACCATTACAAAATGTATATGTGCTGCCTATTTCTTTCTTAATTCCTCCAACTATCTAAAATCCTTTGACTAAATAACTGTCAAAGCTAAGAGCATTCTAACTTTTATCCCTTTATCCCCGTTCTTTAGGATTTTTGTGTTCATCACCAGCTTTGGCTACCATATTCTTTCACTGGCCAACGTGGAGAGCGTGCTTTCGACTTCTTCGCTATCCACATTCCGCCTATGAGACGTGCCCCACAATTATCGCCGTTTTCTAAATTTCTAAACTTCTTACTTTGTAAAACTGTTTTCTCTATTCATGTCTATATGTCTATCCTGTCGATCAAGTGGCACTTCTCGATTTACCAAACTGGAAATGCTTCTGTCATTAAGCCTCCGCCTAGTAGGGCAATCTGATATACGTATAAGTAGTACTGATTTTCCCTGGAATGATAATTGCTTTAATGTCAAATATCTATGAAATGATTGAAAATTCGTCCTTCACCTTACATCACCTCTTCCTTCCTACCATGGTTCATGCTCAAAAGGTCTTAAATAATGTACAGCGAACGTCATGGAAACCCTGTGTCTCCTCGATTACAACTAAGACTCCCACAAATGTGGAATAGAGTTCCCAAGATTTCTTACCCCTCCTGTATTGTTTATGTTGATAAGACGGTGGCTGATTCCAAGGTGGTTGCTGATGTATTTCCAAATCAATTTCCTAGCGTTTCCAGGAAAAAATCCTAATTACCCTATGACACATCATCGTCGCCATCTGTATTTTCTTGGAGGAAAATAGTAATGTTCCCTTTTCCATCTTAGAGCCACAAATAGCTGTATCTCAACTCTGATTCTCCAGGCCATCTTGACCTTCCTTATGCCTGGAAAGGGTCATCAGTTGGTGACAAATTATCGCCCTGTTTCCGTAATCTTTTGCATTTATAAGTTGCTGAAAAAATGGTAAATTTCAGGCTGATGTGTTACTTCAGGACAGGCTATCACTTATCTCCTGTCCAATATATGGTTTGAAAGAAATGGCTATATTTGATGCTCTTTTTATCTTCAGAATATTTTGTTCGTGAAGCATTTACTATCAGTCAGCATCATGTTACGATACCGTCATACTGACTATCTTAGTGGTCAGCACAGAAAAGAAAGTAAAAAGAGAAATAACGGGAGGATAGCAGAGAGAGAGAGAGAGAGAGAGAGAGAGAGAGAGAGAGAGAGAGAGAGAGAGAGAGAGAGAGAGAGAGAGAGAGAGAGAGAGAGAGAGAGAGAGTTTACGATGAAGTTATTAAATTACATCAGGCCCTTTTAGTGAGCTTTAGCAAGCAGAAAAAAAAAAATAAATAAATAAATGAAATAAATAAATAAATAAAAATAAGAAAAATAAAAATAAATAAAAAAAATGAAAATAAATAATAAATAAATGAAATAAATAAATAAATAAATAAATGAATAAATAAATAAAAAATAATAAATAAATAAATAAATAAATAAATAAATAAGAATAAATAGATAAATAAATAATATTCATAATTTTTGGACAGAAAACAAAACACATAAATTCAAATGACACAAACATTTTTAAAAGCTCTGAAACTAATTTTTAGGATTAAAAATAAAGTTTTTCTTGATTTGCGTGAATACAATACGTATGAACCCCCGAATGTAGACTCTCATCATGTTTTCACTGAAGGATCCCTGATATCTCTGTTCATAGTTCATCATATCTTGGTGGTAGCGCTCCCGTTGTTCCTCAGAATATGCTCCCATATTTTCTTTGAAGTTGTCGAGGTGAGCATCTAGGATATGGAACTTCAAGGACATTCTGTAGCCCATCTCATCATATCTTTTCACTAAAGCTTCAAACAGTTTCACATAGTTATCAGCCTTGTTGTTGCCAAGAATGCTCTGTACTACAGCAATGAAACACTCCCAAGCTTTTCTTCTTTTCTGTGACCTTCTGCAGAAATTCTGATCACTCCATACTTATGGTCCAATGAAGATACCAGCTTTCACCTTTGCCTCTGAAAGCTTAGGAAAGAAGTCTTGATGATATTTGAAGTCACCAGACTGTTTGTCAAGAGCTGTAACAAACTGTTTCACGAGACCCAGTTTGATGTGTAGTGGAGGAAACAAAACCTTTTGAGGATTCACCAATGGGTCATGTTTGATATTGTGTGCTCCCACTGTATTGTCAATCCTTGGAGGCCAGTGTTTTCTCTGGTAACATGCTGCTCTGTCTCTACCGTCCCAAAGGTAGTGAAAACAGGGATTCTTGGTAAAACCTCCTTGTAGTCCCATCAAGAAAGCCACCATCTTGAAGTCTCCAATAACTTCCCAACTTCAAAGTTTCCAGTAGAAACTTTACACTGCTATAGTACTCCTTAAGATATACAGAATGAGCAAGAGGCAGAGATGGATGCTTGTTACCATTTTGCAGAAGTACAACTTTTAAGCTTTTGAAGAAGTTGTCATTAAAGAGTCTCCATTCATCTGCATTGCAAACAATTCTAATAGCATCAAACAAGCCTGATACATCATTGCAGCAGCATAGCCTGTCCTCCTTTGCAAAGAAGCTGTAGAAATGTTTGTGAAGTTCTCTTTGGTTGGTCACTTGCACACTGTCATCAAATAAATCCCATTCCTTCAGCCTTGAAATCAAAAGCACACAATTTGACTTTGCCAAACCAAGATCTCTGATGAGGTCAATGAGGTCTCTTTGGTTTGGGCAGTAAGGATTCCTCTCAGCTACAACTGTATTTGTGATGTCACAGTCTTCCTCTCTGTTTAGCTCATCTTCTGACTTGCTGCTTTCTTCTGATAGTTAACTTCTTTTTGGAGGAGTTGGTACAGGAAGATCAGTACTGTGTGGTACTGGTGCAATGGCAGATGGAATGTCTGGATAGAAAACAGCAGGCACATTTTTCCCAGATCTGCGTTTGGAAGGATACACCATGCAGAAAAAAGCAGTCAGTTGAGTAATCAGTAGTTTCACGCCATATTCTCCGAGTAATAAATTTCACGGTTCTGTTTTCCACTCTATACCATTCTGTAAAAAGAACAACAGCATGGGTTTCTGTTAAACTTATTTTATTTTTATTCTTAAGTCTTAACTGGATTTTGCTTTTGAAAAAAACTAAGTTATTTTACCTTCTAGTGTTATACAATGCTTACAAGCAAAATGAGGTGCCCAGGTCTTGTATAGATCCCCAACTGCCACATCAAAATATACTTTGTAAGTTTCACACATTTTTCCAGATGCTGTCACAGAGAACATTTTTGGGCTTGTCTTGATGAATTGACCACATATAAAACAGAATGCATCTGGAGAATTATTGCAGCCTCTTGATGCCATTTTACCTCCTGTGATGTGTCTTCTCAAGTAGCCAAAGCAAAACTGATTGATGGTCTGCAAGCCCCTACTTTTATAATCTCAAGCAGTACTCTAGATTATTCTTAGTTTGTCTAGAATGTGTTCCGGAATGTTCTCAATCTTTCTAGAATATTATTGAACATACTTTAGAATATTCTGAATCATTCTAGAAAATTCTCGTGGATTCTAGAATTTTTTTTATACTTCAACTTATTACTACTGTGTTCTAGAAAGTTATAGAATATCCTGAAAATGTTTCTATTGAATAAAATAAAATGTTCTAAAATGTTTAGGGACTTCTAAAAGTGTCTGGTAGAACAATAAATTCAGTTGGACTGGATTTGCAGAATTTGAGAGGAATAGGAACTGACAATGCTAGAGTAATGATTGGTATTAATAACGGTATTTATGAGAAGTTTAAAGCTGAAGTTCCACATCTCGTACTGACAAGATGCGTGTGTAATTCACTAAAACTAGCTGTCCCTGCTGCTACCATTGATGTTCTACCAACTTAGAATTTTTGATCAGTGATACCTACAACTGGTTCTGAAGGTCATCCACAAGGCAAGTAACTTACAAAAAGTTATATACTAAAGGTCATGATCCACTCAAAATTGTTCAAGCTTGTGAACCACGGTGGTTGTTCAATGCAACGGTAGTTGATATAATTGATAAACAGTAGTTGGAATTAAAGACTCATTTTGATATTGTTCACCACATTGAAAAGTGCTGCACAACTGAAATGTTGTACTCTATGTATAATGATAGAACTAACTTAACACACAAAGTTTCTGATGCCTATTTTAAAAGATATTCAGAGGGTTAACAAATCTTTCGAATCTAATGAAGTTGTAGACGTTACATTATTAATCAAGTCATTAGGCCAGAAAGTTGTTCTGTTTACTTCAAATGTTTATCCACTCGAATGTAATATAGAGGAAAACCTGGATCCTAAACCATATTTAGGATATAAGTTCGAGAAAGAACTAGAGCAGGATCTGAAGGAGAAAGGATATTCTGTTCATATAAAGAAGTCACTAAGAGGCAGGTGCATTAAATTCGCGACCAACTTAGTACAAGAAATAAGGCACAGATTAACAGACAATGTAAAAGTTCTTGAAAAAAAAGAATGTCTTTGCTGTCTGTTGATAATTAACTCCATTGCATTAAAGATTACTTAACTCCTGTAATGGAACTGGTGCAAGTGCCCCCTGGTGTTGTTGATTGCATAGAAAGTCAATGGAAGAATCTTACATTAGTCAAGTGGTGTGTAGTCACCCAGACAGTCTCATTTTGGATTGAAGTAAACACTTACAAAGTTTGCATTATCAGTACTTACTTTGCCTCATTCTAATGCTGAAGTAGAAAGAACTTTCAGATAGCTAAATGTAGTGAAAAGTAAACTTAGAAACCGAATGGAAACAAAAATGGCAAATACAATTCTAGCAATTCATACAGGAATAAAAGACATGAAAAATCGTGTTTTGATTACGAAATTCCACCATGTGTTGCAAGTAAGATTGGAACATCTCAAGATTACAGTGGAGATTTGCAGACACCAGTACTGGCCTAGTACTTCGTGTGAGGAGGTGGAAGAGGAGGAGGGTGCATCTGACTTGGTATTTTTTATTTATTTTTTTTTTTTAATTAGATGTGTAATATAAATATTTCTTTTTGATATACAAAATAAAGCTGAACCTGCATTCTCTCTCTCTCTCTCTCTCTCTCTCTCTCTCTCTCTCTCTCTCTCTCTCTCTCTCTCTCTCTCTCTCTCTCTCTGCGTGTGTACTTTCCTTACTGTACTTACCTGAAATCCAAGGCCAAGAGACTAGAGTATATTCTTTAGGCCTTGCTGAAATCTAGCGATTTTAGGCCCTGATCTATCTAAGTAAGGCCGTAATGTAATCTAAGTAGGTTTAGAGGTTGAATATGACGAGATTTGAATTTTTTTTTTTTTTATGGCAACACTGTTCTCACTTGTCCCGGTGTGGCAGTATGAAATGTCCGGACAGTCCGGGCACCCAATTTATCGTACAGACACTTGTTCGTGGAATGGGGTGCGGTGAGGAGGTATATCAAAGAGTCTAAGTGGAAGGTTATATGTAAGCAGGCGATGTCGTTTGATATGATAAACTATGATATTTTGGATCACTTAGCATGATGTCTCGTATGAAGTTCGATTTTATAGCTATATAGTATCCTAATGCTCTAAAAGTTATATTAATGTTAATAATAATGTATCGCTAATATTAACGTTACAAGATCATTGAGTAGCAAAAATTTTTCGATATCATAAGAAAAATATTAAAGAAATGTGGCTGACGTTCGTCATCGTTAGTTGTAGCTAGTTATCATTTCCTTTTTTTCATCTGTTATTGCTAAAAAAGTTATTTATCTATTATTAACATTGTATCGATTTCAAACAATTTTTAAGACTCACCTCTCCTATTGAAAGTCTAAACCTAACCAAAACTAATCCTAACATAACATAACCTAGCCTATTAAAAAAAAATCTATTATTATCATTATAACGATTTCAAACAATTTTAAGACTCGGCTTTCGTATTCATGAGAGTCTAAACCTAACTCAAGCTAATCTTAACCTAACTTAGCCTAAACCAGTGTACCGTGTTCAAGAGTTGGGCGCCGACGAGCTTCAAATGCTTTTTATTTAATTCTTATAATATAAAGTTGCATTATATATGTGTATTTCTTTGGTTGTTTTGAAATGATGGCCAGCAAATCGCGGGGTGGTGGTGGCTGGCAGGAACGCTTCCCCCCACCAACCCCATTTTGATGAATTGGCTTTACTATTGTGTTTCTAAGACCATATCCCAATCTTATAGCTAGGGTACAGTGTACTGCAGGTCTTCCTTACTCATGTTCACGGGCAGTTCTACCTAGGTAAAGTGAATGTACTGCTTCATACTGATGAAACTGCGGTGAAACTAGAGGTCTCATTTGAAAACGTCACCATGGCTGCCAACAGGATTCGTCTGTTATTTTCTGCTAAACCTAGTGGATATCACCATATCCCGTATTGTTTATATAAACATGAATCACATAATATTTTACATCATTTCAAAACATGTAAAATGCATTAATTCTCTAGTTTTCAAAGTTTATGTGATATACAAAAGTACCAGCACAATAATGAACACCTCGCACGAAGAAACAGAGGAAAGCGTCTGCTGACACCTTGACAGGAAACATCTTCTCTAGAAGACTCACCGAGGAAAGGGGAAATAGTAGATTGATATAATCTGGCCGCAAGCCTCGAGTGACTCTGTCTTTGTGTATGACATTGGTTGGGGTCAATAGCAGCCTGACAAGAGAAGATACCAGGCGTGGACAGATGGTTGTATGGGAGAATGTGTTAAGGGGCATAAGATGACTAGTGTTTGAGTTGGGCTTAGTCTTGCACACCCCAGAATATATTAGTGTGGAAGCTCAATTGTGGGCCTTGTCCATGGCTAGTCTAGGCGTCTTGGGAAGGCTTACTTTGGTCTTGGTGCTACTCGCTGTCTGTGAGTGTGTTGTAAAGCGTCCATTTTGTGCGGGTATCCATTTCTTCTCTAGTGTCATTGTGTTAAATGTTACTGGTCTTCTTGTTTTCACAGTGTCTTTGTCTTGGCCAGATGACCAGTTTGTGTTGCCATCCGAGTTCTGCTATCTGTTTTCTCTCGGGGCTCACCAATTTTAAGGAGTTTGAACCTGTCTTCGGAGAGATTGGACAGAAGTGAAGTTCGGACCAGAGAGCTACAGTGCTCCTGCTGAACAATGGGTGGAGAGCTGATGGAGGTAGCTCATGGGATATTATAGTCTCATGTTTGTGGCGTCCGTTATCTCTGTCTCATCTAAGTACGTGGATTTGCGAGTCCTTTCTTAGCTAGTGAGAAAAGTTGGCGTTGTATGTTGTATTTTCCCTGTAGGATGCGACTAGGTGGCGACCTCTCAGGCTTTGTAACTGTGTGCAACCAGTGAATTGGCCTGGGTTTACGTAGTAATTTGCCCCCAGATTAGGCTGCAAGGGTGGCAGCCTAGTGGTAACGGACTCGTATGTGAGAGAGGCTTGGCTCTGGTCGTAACAATATCCTTTGATATGGGGAAAGTATTAGGCACGGCTTGGTGCCAAGGTATTTTGTTCGAGTTAATTTTAATTTGTTCGAGTTTGGTCTCCAACTCCCTATCTTTATTCAGTATTTTTTATTTTATTCATTTATTTTTTTTTTATATCTCAGTCATGTCTGAAACTCGTCCACTTCAAGATGGCGCGCCGCAAGGAAGTATATTTAGTGTCACTTTTGGCTGTGGCTATAAATAGTGTTACTGGCGTGTTTCCAGAAGGAGTTCGTGATTCCTTATAAGTCGATAACCTGTCAATCTCCTTTTCTGCGACGAAGATGCCATTCATTGAGAAGAAGTTGCAGAAAGCAATTAATATTTCTTGTGGATTCTGTTTCTCAGTTTCATAGACTAAGAACATAAACTTCTGCTGCCTGGAGGAAACTCATTCCTTGGGTCTTATATTCGACAGCTGCCTGACTTTCGTTATATTAAGGCAGCTTGTCTGGAGGCACTAGGCCGGTGACAGACAGACCCTCCCTCTTTTGCACTAAGTCGTATTCTTTTCTAAGTTGGAATATGGTTGCGAAGTTTATTCGTCTGCTACTGAAGCACGACTACGAGTGCTGGACTCGGTCGGCCATGCCGGTGTTCGCTTAGCAACTAGTGTGTTCGTTTCATCTCCAATTTATAGCGTACTGGTGGATGCTATGTCCTTACACTGGACTTCAAGGATATCGCCAGTGTCGGTATCGAGTTCACGGTCTTCCTCAGTCAGTTTTTATGTCAGTCTCCCTAGATTCACGTTCTCTACAATGTGTCTCACTTGAGTTTTCCTAAACCTTTTTATGGTTTATGGTTGCGTCCGGTATTGTAATATTGAATGTGCCTTCCCTTCCTATATGTCCCTATTGGTTTCCTAGAGTTGATTACCGGCAGTTTCCCTATGTTTCTGTCTGTGGACCTGCTATTCCTAATAACAAAGCGTCACTGGATTATGAGTCTTATACATTATTTTTAAACACTTTTTCAGACATTCCGACTTCATCCCAGTATTTATAGATGGCTCATATCTGATACTTGAGTCGATTTTTTTTTTTTTTTTTGTAGAAGGGACACCGGCCAAGAAAAAAAGAAGAAGAAAAAAAAAAGAAAACCAAGATGCCGGTCCCCGAATAGGGTCCGAGGCGGCAATCAAAAACTGAAGGATAAGATCTCCCTCTTGAAGAAGTTCAAGTCATAGGAAGTGGAAATACAGAAGCAGGCAGGGAGTTCCAGAGTTTACCAGAGAAAGGGATGAATGACTGAGAATACTGGTTAACTCTTGTATTAGAAAGGTGGACAAAATAGGGGTGAAAGAAAGAAGAAAGTCTTGTGCAGCGAGGCAGCAGGAAAAGGGGAGGCATGCAATTAGGAGGATGAGAAGAGCAGTTAGCATGAAAATAGTGGTAGAAGATAGCAAACGATGCAACATTGCGACGATGAGAGAGAAGCTGAAGACGGAGTTGATGAGACGAAAAGCTTTTGATTCCACCCTGTCTAAATGAGCGGTATGAGTGGAATCCCCCGATACGTGTGAAGCATATTTCATACATGGAAGATAAGGCCCTTGTCCAGCTATGGGGATGAAAAATATTGGCGGAGACGTCTCAGAACGCCTAACTTCATAGAAACTGTTTTAGTTAGAGGTGAGATGTGAAATTTCCAGTTAAGATTTTAAGAACAGGACAGACCGAGGATGTTCGGTGTAGAAGAGGGGGACAGTTAAGTGTCATCGAAGAAGAGGAGATAGTTGTCTGGAAGGTTGGAGGAATTGAGTTTTTTGAGGCATTAAACAATACCAAGTTTGCTTTGCCCCAAACAGAAATTATAGAGAGATCAGAAGTCAGGCTTTCTATGGCTTCCCTGCGTGAACTCTTTACTTCCTGAAGGGTTGGACGTCTATGAAAAGACGTGGAAAAGTGCAGGGTGGTGTCATCAGCACAGGAGTGGATAGGAAAAGAAGTTTGGTTTAAAAGATAATTGATGAATAATATGAAGAGAGTGGGTGACAGGACAGAACCCTGAAGAACACCACTGTTAATAGATTCAGAAGAACAGTGACCGTCTGCCACAGCGGCAATAGAATGATCAGGAAGGAAATTTGAAATGAATTTACAGAGAGAAGGATAGAAGCTGTAGGAGAATAGTGTGAAAATGAAAAGTTTGTGCCAGACTTTATCAAAAGCTTTTGATATGTCTAAGGCAACAACAAAAGTTTCACCAAAATCTCTAAACGAGGATGACCAAGACTCAGTAAGGAAAGCCAGAAGATCACAAGTATAGCGGCCTTGACGGAACCTATACTGCCAATCAGATAGAAGGTTGTAAAGTGATAGATGTTTAAGATTCTTCCTGTTGATGATAGAATAAAAACTTAAGATAAGCAGGAAATTAAAGCAATAGGACGGTAGTTTGATGAATTAGAATTGCCACTCTTTTTAGGAACAGGTTGAATGTAGGTAAACTTCCAACAAGAGGGAAAGGTAGATGTTGACACACAGAGATGAAAGAGTTTGACTTGGCAAGGTGCAAACCCGGAGGCGCAGTATCTGAGCACAATAGGAGGGACACCATCAGGTACACAAGCCTTCCCAGGGTTTAGGCCAACAAGGGCATGAAAAACATAAATGCGAAGAATTTTAATAGGTAGTATAAAGTAATCAGAAGGTGGAAGAAAGGGAGGAACAAGCCCCAATCGTTCAAGGTAGAGTTTTTAGCAAATGTTTGAGCGAAGAGTTCATCTTTAGAGATAGATGTGATAGCAATGGTGCCATCTGGTTGAAATAAAGGAGGGAAATAAGAAGCAAAGTTATTGGAAATGTTTTTGGCTTGGTGCCAGAAGTCACAAGGGGAGTTAGATCTTGAAAGATTTTGACATTTCTTATTAATGAAGGAGTTTTTGGCTAGTTGGAGAACAGACCTGGCATGATTCCGGGCTGAAGTATAAAGTGGATGAGATTGTGGTGATGGTAGGCTCACGTACCTTTTCTGGTCTACCTCTATCATGTATAGCACGAGAACAGGCTATGTTAAACCAATGTTTAGGTAGAGAAAAAGGGTGAGGAATGTACCATACAGTAAATCTCAGGGGCCACCATACAAGAACAAAATGAGACGGAATGAATAAAATTAGATATTTTCATAATGGATCTAAATACACATAGGACTATAGACAGTCACTGTAATCACGCGATGTCGATTGGGGGAGAGAGGAGTCCATGTATGAGGATGATATATGAAAAGTGAGTAAAGATCAGAAAAAAAATGTTTGTGAATCACAGCTCTAGGTCGTGGAAGATGGCAAATCTGAAGGTTAGTTTTCAAGGATGGCCAGTGAAGGGAGAGGAAAGCCCAGGCTGGTAGTAAATATCGAAGTCTCCAAGAATGGGGATCTCCGCAAAAGGGAAGAGAGTCAGAATGTGCTCCACTTTCGAAGTTTAGTGGTTAAATAATTTCTTAAAGTCAGAGGAATTAGGTGAGAGGTATACAGCACAGATAAATTTAGATTGAGAGTGACTCTAGTCGTAGCCAGATGGTGGAAAACTCGAAGATTCAAGAACGTGGGCACGATTAAATGAGCAGGTTAAATCGCTGTGCATATAAACTCAACATTCAGTTTTGGATTGAAAATGAGGATAGAGATAGTACAAGAGAACAAAAAAGGAGCTACTGTCAGTTGCCTTAGACACCTATGTTTCAATGAGGAAAAGAAGGTGAGGTTTAGTAGAGGAGAGGTGGTGTTCTACAGATTGAAAATTTGATCTAAGATTGCGAATGCTGAAGTTAATGAAGAAAAAGTTGAGAGGGGGTTTCAAGACACTTGGGGTCGATACTAAAAGAGCAGTCCGACCTGGGGACATTTGTGGTACTCTCCTTAGATGGGGACTCCTAGGCTGGTGTAGGAGTCGCCATGATAATTTTGAAGGAAGAGAGTTGTCTTTAAAGGGTAGGCTGCGATTGCCGCGTTGTGTTGTAAGTCACAAAGAGAAACGTTCAGTGAGATCACATTTGAGTTTAATGATAAGTTCACAGCACCCCGTGATCCAGTGCTTTAGACCTCACTGGGAGTAATTATTGTTTTGGCTGTTGCCTCCTCCTCGATGGTGTCATCTTCCTTTCATTCCGTCGAGGGGGTAACCTTTCTGGTGATGCTTATGTATTTAAGGCAAAGCTATCAGCCATTATTCTAGCTTTAAGAATTATATTTTTACTCTTCCTGTTTCATCTTTTACAATTTTTATGAACTCTCGTAGTGTTCTTTCTATAGTGGAACTATACAGTTCTTCTTTTCATCTTCTCGTTTAATCAATTCTTGAGTGGTTTTACCTTTTCCAAAGTTGAAGCATCCATGTTAGGTTTTGTGAGTCCCAGCGCATGTGGGAGTTTCAGGAAATGAGAAGGCTTTCTTTCCAGCCCCGTTCCATTTCATGACTTGTACTCCACAGTTGGGGTGGTCGATCTTACCATTTAGCAGAACATGTGCGGGACATTAGTTGTCATTACTAAGATGGGAGATATAACATCTGCTATTCGTTCGTGTGCGGGAGTGCTGCTCAGTGTCTGCATTGGCCTGCCTTTGGACAGGTCACATTCGTCTTGCGCATGTCCAGGGAAACACAATTATATTGTGATAACTGCTTTGTCCATCTTATAGCACGACACTCTGGTAGAGTTTCCTAGTCTGGCGGACCTATGTGAGCGATATCTTGTCCTTTGCTGTGGGGGGAATGTGACTTTCTGAATCTCGCTGATAGCAAGTTCTGTGACTTGAACACTTTTAAGATAGAGGTTTCAAGACACTTATCCTGTACATTTTAACTGCCGCTTTTGACTCTGTCGGGGATTGACAACTCAATGGGCCTTTTATTTTGTTGTTGCCCTTGGCCCCTACTACATAAAAAAAAAAAAAAAAAAAAAAAAAAAGCTGAGGAGAGAACTCTTTCCCGGAACGTGAGGCCATGATGTCTGTGGAAAAGGCTGGTCTTCTTAATGAATTATAGCTTCCTTTTTAAATGTTGTTGGTTTAAAGTATTTTACTAGTAATAACGTTATGCAGAACTTTAAACTTGCAACGGGAGAACCTTGAGGCAAGTGAAGAAGACACACAATGAGTAACTTTGGGCTATGGGGACTAGTTCAGTGGGGTCTGTATCTTCAGCACATAAGAAACATTACCAAATATCTGGGTGAGTGGGATCCTAAGGAGGGGGCAGTAGACACCTGCCAAAACGATAATTACTCCCAGTGAGGCTTTAAACATTGGATGAAGGGGTGCTGTAAATTCATCAGTAACTCAGCTATGACCTCACCCTTTCTGTCTCACACCACAAGGTGGCAGTCACAGCCTGCCCTCTAAAGACAAATCTTACCTCACACAAAACTACATGCACCTAATTACACACACACCCTTTACTCAAAATTCAAAATTAAATATGGCGACTCTTTTTATACCAGCCTCGGAGTCCCCATCTGGGGATCACAAATATTGCAAGATCAGACTGCTCTTCTGGTATCAACCCAAAGTGTCTTGACACTCCCAACTTCATTAACCTTTGCAACATCCGCGGCCTTAGATCTAATTTTCAAACTGTAGAACACCAACTCCCCTTTACTAAATCTCATTTTCTTTTCCTCACTGAAACACAGGTGTCCTAGGCAACTAATAGTAGCCCCTTTTCTGTTCCTTCCTACTTTCTTTAACAACATGTTCAATCCAAAGCTGAATGTTGTGTCTATGGGCGCAATGACTTACTTTACTCGCGTGCCCACACTCTTGAATCTTCCGAATTTTCCACTGTCTGGCTACGACTACAGAGCCATTTCCAAGCTAAATTTATCTGTGATGTATACCTATCACCTAACTCCACTGACTACAAGAAATTCTTTGACAACCTCCAAAATGGAGTACATTCTGAATCTCTTACCTTTTATGAAGATGTCCATTTTTGAAGATTTCAATGTTCACCACCAGCTTTGGCTTTCCTCTCCCTTCACTAACCATCCTAGTGAAATAGCTTTTAACTTTGCTATCTTCCATGATCTAGATTCTAGAGCAACCGGTGCAACATCATACTCGTATTTCTGACCCTCTTGGAGATACGCCAAACATTCTTGATCCTTTCCTAACTTTTAATCCTTCCGCTTATGCTGTCACCCTATCTTCTCCATTGGGCTCCTCTGATCACAACCTCATATCTATATCTAGTCTTATCGCTCCAATCCCTCCTCAGGATCCCCTTAAAGCGGAGGTGCCTCGAATGTTTTGCCTCTGCTAAATGGGTGACCTGATGAGGTATTATTCTGACTTTCCTTGGAATGGCTACTGCTTCTATATCAGAGACCCGTCTCTGTGTGATGAGCGCACAATACTGGTGATAGTATCTGGAATTTAGGTGTACATTCCTCACTCTTTCTCACAGCCTAAACCTTCTAAACAGCTTGTTCACTTGCTATACATGATAGAGGTGGTCCACAAAAGGTACTCGAATCTTACATCACCAGAATCTCATCCACTTTGTATTTTTTTTTCTCGGAATCATGCCAGGTCTGTTCTTTAACTAACCATTGATAAAAAGTGTCTGGCACCAAACCAAAAACATTTCCAATAATGCTTATCTTTAACTCCTTTATTTTAAACCCGATGGCACCACTACCATCTCATCAATTTCTAAAGCTGAACTCTTCCCTTAAATACTTGCTAAAAAGTCTACCTTAGATGATTCAGAGCTTGTTCCTCCCTCTCCTCCACCCCCCTCTGACTACTTCATGCTACCCATTAAGATCCTTCGCAGTGGTGTCTTCCATGCCCTCACTGACCTTAACCCTCGGAAGGCTTATGGACCTGATGGCGTCCCTCCTAACCGTGGCTCTGTGTTTGCACTTGCCTAGTCAAACTCTTCCAACTCTGTATACCAATATGTACCTTTCCTTCTTGCTGGAAGTTTGCCTACATTCAGCTTGCTCCTAAAAAAAGGATGTCCGTTCTAATGCCTCAAACATTTGTCCTATTGTTTTAATTTCCTGCCTCTCTAATTTTTATTTATTTATTTATTGTTTTTTTTTTTATCTATCCTCAGCAAGAATATTCTTAAACATCTATCACTTCACAATCTTTTATCTATCTGATCGCTAGAATAGATTCTGTCGAGACTGCTCTTCTGGTGATCTTCTGGCTTTACATGCTGAGTCTTCATCATCCTCTTTTAGGGATTTTGGTGAAACTTTTGCTCTAGCTTTAGACATATGAAGAGTTTTTGATAGTCTGTCACAAAGCTTTGATTTCCAAACTACCCTCCTATGGCTTTTATCCTCTCAGTAACTTCATCTCAAGTTTCCTTTCTTTCCGTTGTTATTGCTGTTGTGGTAGATGGACACTGTTCTCCTAAATCCATTAACAGTAGTATTCCCCAGGGTATTCCTCTTCCTCTTATTTATCAATGATCTTCTAAGCTAGGGTTTCACAATCTTTTGCAAGCTTAAACAGCTTCAATGAAGTTAAGCGTTCTGAGTCGTCTCTGCCAGTTTCTCTCACTCCCCACAGCTGCTAACTCTGTAAAGCAGGGATGTCAAACTCATGGTCCGCGGGCCAAATGTGGCTCGTGGGGTGGTCTTAAGTAGCCCGCGAGGTGACAAGATTTTTCATCTCGTTACTATAATTGTTATAACTGAGGAAAATGTAACTTAACTGTTAGGACGACACATAATAACCTTTACCTTTTACCTTAATAATGTATTTCTGGTAAACCACGATGACCAGCAAAATAAGTTGTAATCTTCAGTCTTGCCAATAAGTAATTACCAAATCTTTGATGGACCTAGAGACCATAACCAAGTGCATGATTGGCCCTCAAAAGGATTTGAGTTTGATACCCCTGCTGTACAGGAACCTTATCTGTCCATGTATGGAGTATGCTTCACACATATGGGGGCAGTTTCCTTTAGAAACGGTGGAATCAAAACCTTTTTGTCTTATCAACTCTCCTCTTCAATGTTACCTCTCCTGCTATCTTCTACCGCTATTTTCATGCTAACTGCTCTTCTAATCTTGTTAACTGTATATTTTACCAATATACCAATATATACCAATATACCAACAATATTTTTAATCATTCATCCCTTTTTCTGGAAAACTGTGGAACTCCCTTCCTGCTTCTGTTTTTCCTTCTTCCTGTGACTTGAGCTCTTTCAAGAAGGAGGTTTGCGGACACTTTTGATGACTGCTTTGGCTCTGTTCGGGGACAGGCACCTCAGTAGGCCTTTTTCTTATTATTATTATGGTGCCTTTGGCCGGTGCCCTTCCTACATAAAAAAAATAAAAAAATTCTTGGGCACATAACGAACAATGTCAGATTTTTAGTCAGTGGTGCCAGTGTCTTGGGTACGGAAGGAACGACGCCAGATGTACTGTTCTGGGTCAGTGGTGTCAGTACCACCCCCTCTTAAAATTGATGTATTCAAATACCAGCCTTCTTAATTTGTAGCACTTCACTTTGTTCTGATTAATTATATTTTCTTTTATATCTTGTAATTTTTAATTATTTTTACTAGGAATTTAATATACCACAATTATTGCTATCACTATTTTAACCTAGCATTTTAGTTGCTTTAGAAATTTTGTAGTGACGCCATATGACCTCGATATTCCGACCCTTTTTTTTTTTTTTTATCAGTTACCATGCTCAACTTTCCGGCACTTTAAGCAGATTACTTAAACTTCGTGTATACAGTCACGATAATCATCACGTAATCCCTACTAATAGCAGTCGTAGCGTTATTATGATGCATAATAGTAGTGTAGTGTCACGACTTTTGGTGGTATAGCATTCTCTTGAACGTTTATTTTGAATACTCGTGGAACCCCACGCATTTTATACCCATCATAGCATTACCGTTACGTTATCATGATGTTTTAGTGACATATATAAGTCTATCATGACACACTCAAAAGCTGTCATCACCTACAAGAAGGCAACTGACGCCTCTCAAGATGTCCGAAGACGTATTTGCTGACTGAGAGCTAGAAGAAATGTACCACACAGACAATGATCAATAGCAAGCAACACTATAGGTCTTTAAAAGCAACCGATGAGATAGACCAGTCGAAGTCAATATATAGCAGGTCAAAGGTGAAGAAGACAGGGAACACACTTTCCTAATTGGTGGAAGAAAAGCAAGTTTTAGTCGCTACCTCTTCTATCATCTCCCGCAGTCGCTCAGAGAGGCTTGTGAGCGGCGCTTGTGACGAAATTGCGTCACTGTCGTGATTCTGTCATGACACTATCTTAATTGCCGTGCTTTTATCATAACTGAAAATTTACGATCAAAATGAAAAAAAAAAATGCCATTTTTAACGTCGTTATTGAGGTGTGACTCATTCATGACAATCACACATCGGCGTCGTTCCGCTATTGTGACTGACTTAAGTCGTGATGGAATTCCACGAAAAGGACACGACTTTATTCCAGTAGTGCTGTCGTAACGATTATCGTGACTGCACACTTGAGGAACTTGATGAACTTTGTACACAACGTAGCTTTATCGGTACGTTATCATGAGGTTTTCGTGTCATGCATAGGTCTATAATGACACAATAGTTGGCGTCTATAGGCCCATCATGATGTTATCATGGCAAAATTTATCATGACAATGACGAACGTCACGACAGCATCAAGACATCGTCATGACTGCTGTAGGTGTGCATCATGAGAAGACTTATAATTATGATTTTTGTTTGATAAACCTTAGTATATATATACGAGTATATATATATATATATATATATATATATATATATATATATATATATATATATATATATATATATATATATATATATATATATATATATATATATATATATATATAGTATTGTGTTCATTCTCAAACTTCTACTTTATATAAATTTCATCCACACTTTCCCTGAACCTCACACAATACCACTCCACCTCCTCTTGACTCACCATAAAACAGGCAGGATGAGTAGTGCGGGCAGGGTCACTGCTGTCTGGAGAATCCTCCAGTCTCTTATGAAGTAGGCTAAGCCACCATACAGCATTATGCTCGCGGCCCAAAAATTGCCCTCAGCTATACCAGCTACAGTCCTCATTTTGGGTTCCATGACCTCTATCACTTTCATATAGGAGAGAGAGAGAGAGAGAGAGAGAGAGAGAGAGAGAGAGAGAGAGAGAGAGAGAGAGAGAGAGAGAGAGAGAGAGAGAGAGAGTTCATGTTAGTATCCGGCATATTGAAGTACTGTGCAGATGTGGGAATTAGAATAGATCTGTGTTTTGAAAGGATAATATTTTTAACAGTGTAGCTTCTCTAACTTAATTCAATTGTGTTATCCGACTGTATGGGACTTACTGAGAACGATGGAGACAGAGGCACAGACTGCATGAAGACACCCGAGAAAAAAGCGGGAGACGAGGATGGTGGAGAGAAGAGGCAGCCAGGCAGACATCAGATCCAACAATAGGAATCCGACGTAACCGAGCCTCAACATTATCTTCCTACCGTATCTGTAAAACACACACACACACCTTAGATTATCTGTTGTGTATGTGTGTGTGTGTGTGTGTGTGTGTGTGTGTGTGTGTGTGTGAGAGAGAGAGAGAGAGAGAGAGAGAGAGAGAGAGAGAGAGAGAGAGAGAGAGAGAGAGAGAGAGAGAGAGAGAAATCTGCAAGAAGCGACCAGGCTTACACGTGGCAGTCCCTGTATGAAATACACCTACCTACTTCAATCTATCATCCCCATCCATAATGCTCCCTAATGTTCTAGCACTAACAACATGATTACTGAGTCCGTTCCACTCATCTACCACTCTGAGAACCAATTTCTTCCTATCTCCTTCCTAAAACCTAAATTTTTCAAGCTTGAACCCGTTATTTCGTGTTCTACCCTGGTTGCTGATCCTAAGAATTATGCTTACATCCCCCTTGTTGTAACCCTTATACCACTTAAAGACTTCTATCAGGTCTCCTCTTAACCTACCTCTCTCTAAAGAGTGTAAATTTAACAGCTTCAACCTCGCCTCTTAAGAAATACTCCTCATCCCCTGTATCCTTTTAGTCATTCTCCTCTGTACTGATTCTAATAGATCTATATCTTTCCTGTTATGTGGGGACCAGAACTGCACAGCGTAGTCTAGATGAGGCTGACCAGCGCCAAGTATAACTTTGATATTACTTCAATCCTTCTACTTTTAACACTCTTAAAAATCAATCCTAGTACCCTATTTGCCCTATTTCTGGCCTCTATGCATTGTTTTCCTAGACGGAGTTCAGAGCCAACTATGACTCCTAAATCCTTCTCGTAATCTGTACCTACCAGAGTTTCGTTGTTTAATGTGTACCTACTGTGTGGGTTTCCTCTACCTACGCTAAGTATTTGTTGATATTAAACCGCATTTGCCATCTGTCCGTCCATTCATTCATTCCACCTAAATCTGCCTGCAAGGCGATGGCATCCGATTCTGACCTAATTAATCTACCTATCTTTGTGTCATCCGCAAATTTACTAACATCACTACTGATTGCACTATCCACTACTGATATATATATATATATATATATATATATATATATATATATATATATATATATATATATATATATATATATATATATATATATATATATATATATATATATATATACATACACACACAAACACACACATATATATATATATATATATATATATATATATATATATATATATATATATATATATATATATATATATATATATATATATATATATATATATATATATATATATATATATATATATATATATATATATATATATATATATATATATATATATATATATATATATATATATATATATATATATATATATATATATATATATATATATATATATATATATATATATATATATATATATATATATATATATATATATATATATATATATATATATATATATATATATATATATATATATATATATATATATATATATATAGATAGATAGATAGATAGATAGATAGATAGATATTAGAAACAACAATGGCCTTAATACTGATCCTTGTGGCAGCCCACTAATTACATGGCCCCAATCGGATTTCGAGCCGTTTATTGCAACTCTTTGTCACCTGTCGCTAAGCCATGATCTTATCCAGCCTAACACCTTCCCATCTATCCCCTGTGCCCTAACCTTTCTCAGGAGCCTTTGATGGGTTACCTTGTCAAATGAGAGAGAGAGAGAGAGAGAGAGAGAGAGAGAGAGAGAGAGAGAGAGAGAGAGAGAGAGAGAGAGAGAGAGAGAGAGAGAGAGTAAAGAGAGAGAGAGAGAGAGATTATTATAATGCTTACTTTCAGCACTTACTTGTCTGACAAATAGCCGCTGACGGGTGATGCCACGAAGTACCCAAGCATGTACATACTTTGGAAGGAGGTCTGCAGATAGCTTCTGTCACAACCTAATTGATACTGGAGAAGAGAAGACGAGGAGTGAAAGATTTTCTCTCTCTCTCTCTCTCTCTCTCTCTCTCTCTCTCTCTCTCTCTCTCTCTCTCTCTCTCTCTCTCTCTCTCTCTCTCTCTCACACAC
This sequence comes from Scylla paramamosain, assembly GCF_035594125.1. Classification (NCBI taxonomy): domain Eukaryota; kingdom Metazoa; phylum Arthropoda; class Malacostraca; order Decapoda; family Portunidae; genus Scylla; species Scylla paramamosain. The sequence continues at coordinate 8,469,819 of NC_087172.1, forward strand.
ACACACACACACACACACACACACACACACACACACACACACACACACACACACACACACACACATGCGTTTCTTTACCTCGGATGTAAAGGTGGAGGAGAAAGTAGAGTTATCGAAATGGAACTCAGTGCATTCTTCTATTATCTTGCCCTCTGGTGTGTCAATTGTGTACTGACATTCATTCCTGTCAAAAATTCCAATTTATTATTTCCATCTTAGTATACCTATAATGCGTGAATAACTTCTTTTATAAATAGTTTATTGATGTGAATGAAAGAATTTAGAAATTGCTGTGGTACGACAGTACTTATTTTCCAATGAGTTCTTTTTTTGTGGGTGACTGCCACCTTCCTCTTGATGAAGAAATACCGTACCGACAAGGCCTGTTCCCCTATCCTTAGCCCTACCACGTGGTTTAGAAAAATTATTAATGAAGTTCCATAATAATTATATATATATATATATATATATATATATATATATATATATATATATATATATATATATATATATATATATATATATATATATATATATATATATATATGCGCAGCATCCAGCTTTGGATTGTAAATGAGGATAAAGAAAGTAGGAGGGAACAGAAAAGGTGTTACTGTCAGTTGCCTCAGACATCTGTGTTTCAGTGAGGAAAAGAAGAGGTTTACTAGAGAAGAGGTGATGTTCTACAGAAGTTAATAAAGAAAAAGTTGAGGCGGGTGTTAAGACACTTAGGGTCGATATCAGAGGAGCAGTCCGACCTGGGAACACTTAGGGTCGATATCAGAGGAGCAGTCCGACCTGGGAACATTTGTGGTCCCCTCCAAGGCTGGTGTAGGAGCCGCAATGATAATTTTGAATTTAGAGTGATGAGTGTGTTTGTAATTAGGTGCTTGTAATTTTGTGTGAAGAAGGAGAGTTGTCTTTAGAGGGCAGGCTGTGACTGCCCCCTAGTGTTGTGAGACAAAAAGGAAAACGTTCAGCGAGATCATAGCTGGGTTTAATGATACGTTCACAGCATCGACTGATCACTGGGAGTAATTATTGTTTCAGCAGGTGCTTACTGCCTTCTACTCCTGATTTTCCTTGAAATGACAACTGCTTCCGTTTCAGAGACCCGTCTCTGTGTGCCGAGCGCATCACAGAGGTGATAGTGGCATGGAGGCGTACATTCCTCACTCTTTTTCTTTACCCAAACCTTCCAAACCTTGGTTTAACACAGCCTGTTCTCGTGCTATACATGATAGAGAGGTAGACCACAAAAGATACTTGAGCCTTCCATCACCAGAATGTCATGAGCTTTATTTCTGCCCTGAACCATGCTAAGTATGTTGTCCAACCAGCTAAAAACTTCTTCATCAATAGAAAATGTCAAAATCTTTCAAGATCTAACTCTTCTCGTGACTTCTGGTATCTAGCCAAAAATATCTCCAATAACTTTGCTTCTTCTTTCCCTTCTTTATTTCATGCAGATGGCATTACTGCTATCATATCTATGTCTAAAGCTGAAATCTTTGCTCAAACATTTGCTAAAAACTCTACCTTGGACGATTCAGGGTTTGTACCTCCCTCTCCTCCACCCTCTGACAACTTCATGCTATCTATTAAAATTCTTCGCAATGATGTTTTCTGTGCCCTCGCTGGCCTAAGCCCTCCGAAGGCTTATGGACTTGATGGGGTCACTTCTATTGTTCTCCGAAACTGCGCCTCCGTGCTTGCACCTTGACTGGTCAAACTCTTTCAACTCTGTCTGTCGACATCTACCTTTTCTCCTTGCTGGAAGTTTGCTTACATTCTGCCTGTTCCTAAAGAGGGTGACCGTTCTAATCCCTCAAACTTTCGTCCTATTGTTTTAATTTCCTGCCTATCTAAAGTTTTTGAATATATCCTCAACTGGAAGATTCTTAAACATCTACCACTTCAAAACTGACTGCCAGTATGGGTTCCGTCAAGGCTGCTTTACTGGTGATCTGGTTTTTCTTGTCCTGGTCATAGATTTTGGTGAAACCTTTGCTGTTGTCTTAGGCATATCAAAAGCTTTTGATAGAGTCTGGCACAAAGTTTTGATTTCCAAACTACTATCCTACGTCTTCTATCCCCCTCTCTGTAACTGTATCCCAAGTTTCCTTTCTGAGCGTTCTATTGCTGCTGTGGTAGACGGTCACTGTTCTTCTCCTAAATCTATTAACAGTGGTTTTCCTCAGGGTTCTGTCCTGTCACCCACCCTCTTCCTATTATTTATCAATGATCTTCTAAACTAAACTTCTTGTCCTATCCACTCCTACGCTGATGATACCACCCTGCACTTCTCCACGTTTTTTCATAGACGTCCAACCCTTCAGGAAGTAAAGAGTTCATGCAGAGAAGCCACAGAACGCCTGATTTCAGATCTCTCTAAAATTTCTGATTGGGACAGAGCAAACTTACGAGTAGTATTGTTCAATGCCTCAAATACTCAATTCCTTTGTCTATCAACTCATAAGAACATGAGAAATAAGGGAAGCTGCAAGAAGCGACCAGTCTTATACGTGGCAGTCCCTGTATGAAATATACCTACCTATTTCCATCTATTATCCCCATCCATAAACTTGTTTAATCTTCTCTTAAAGCTCTTTAGTGTCCTAGCACTAACAGCATGATTACTGAGTCCGTTCCACTCATCTACCACTGTATTTGAAAACCAATTTCTTCCTATCTCTTTCTTAAACCTAAATTTTTCAAGCTTGAACCCGTTATTTCTTGTTCTACCCTGGTTGCTGATCCTACGAATTTTGCTTACATCCCCCTTGTTATAACCCTTATACCACTTAAAGACTTCTATTAGGTCCCCTCTTGATATACGTCTCTCTAAAGAATGTAAATTTAACAGCTTCAATCTCGCCTCGTAAGGAATACTCCTCATCCCCTGAATCCTTTTAGTCATTCTCCTCTGTACTGATTCTAATAGACCTATATCTTTCCTGTAATGTGGGGACCAGAACTGCACAGCGTAGTCTCAACACAACCTTCCAGATAACTATCCCCTGTTCTTCAGTGACACTCAGCTGAACATCCTCGGTCTGTCCTTTTTCTTATAATCTAAACTGGAAGCTTAACATCTTATCTCTGGCTAAAACAGCTTCTATGAAGTTAGGTGTTCTGAGACGTCTTCGCGAGTATTTCTCACCCCCACCCCTCAGGCTAATTCGGCACAAGAGTCTTATCCGTCCATGTATGTATGGGGTATGCTTCACATGTCTTGGCTGGGGGGTGATTCCAGTCATACCGCTCTTTTAGACAGGGTGGAATCAAAAGCTTTTCGTCTCTGACTGTCTTCAGCCTCCCTCTCTTCGCCGCAATGTTGCACTCTAGCTATCTTGTACCGCTATTTTCATGCTAAGTGCTCTTGTGATCTTGCTAAATGCATGCCTTCCCTCCTCCCACAAGAGTCTTCTTTCTCTCACCTCTATTCTGTCCACCTCTCTATTGCAAGAGTTAACCAGTATTCTCAATCATTCATCCCTTTCCCTGATAAACTCTGGAACTCCCTGCCTGCTTCTGTATCCACCTTCCTATGACTTGAGTTCCTTCAGGAGGGAGGTTTCAAGACAGTTATCCTTCAACTTTTGACTACCGCTTTGGATCCTGTTCAGAAACCGGTATCTCAGTGGCCTTTTTTTTTTTTTCATTTTTATTTATACGAGTATATTTATTTTTTTTTACCCTTGGCCGGTGTCCCTTCTACATAAAGAAAAGAAAAAAGAAGAAAAAAAAAAGATATATATATATATATATATATATATATATATATATATATATATATATATATATATATATATATATATATATATATATATATATATACTTTTATTGTGCCCATTATGTGTTTTTTGCTCTTATTTTAAAGTTTATATATCTTTTTATATTGTATTAAATATAAAAGTCTATGTTTTAGTTTGCAGATGCCTTCTGTGAAGGTTGAAAGAGATGTAAGTTATAAAGCGAAATAAAGAAAGAACTTTGGATGCTCCCCTTGCTCACCTTTATTGTCTCGGAACTTCGTCACTATCTATGAATCTATGTATCTGTCTATAAATGTATATCTTTCTTTCTCTCTCTCTGTCTCTCTCTCTCTCTCTCTCTCTCTCTCTCTCTCTCTCTCTCTCTCTCTCTCTCTCTCTCTCTCTCTCTCTCTCTCTCTCTCTATGACAACAATGACTAGTGATAAGCAATAAAAAAAAAATAATAAAAATGTGGGACATTAATGATAACCTTCAAGTTTCTTACTGTGATACTTTAGTGTCATGCGTTATTTATTTATTTATTTATTTTTTTTCCGACTGTCAAGTTACCTTGATGTGACGAAGGATGAAGAATTTGTCTCTGACAGCAATGAAGACAACTTGACGGAGGCCACATTATTCGAGTTGTTCAAACGACAAGAGTACTCAAGTCGCGGAGCCAGGAAAGCACCGCCAAGGGCTTGTGGGGCCAAAAAGACGGAACCTGAGGAAATTATACGTATGTTTATGTTTGGGCCCACACATTATATTAATATTGATATTATTATTATTATTATTAGTAGTAGTAGTAGTAGTAGTAGTAGTAGTAGTAGTAGTAGTAGTTAATTGACTACAAAATTGTACAAAAGTGTCACATTATTTTATAGTGGTTGTAGTCTATAACTTTTTATGACCATATGAACTAACAATGTAAAACTTAATCTTGAAATAGAAACCGAAAGCCAGCAACTTGCAACTTAATCACAACAGATCCCAAAAGCCAGCAATTTAAATCCTAATCATAAAATAGATCCAGAACACCAGGAACTTAAAACATGATCTTAAAATAAATCCTAAGAAGCAAGCAACTAAGAAAATATCCTTAAAATAGATTGAATATAATCTTAAGATATTCCTACAAACCAAATTTTTGTAATCTTAGCTTTTCTTATAAAGATGACCTTAAAATTCAGAAACCAATTTTCAGCTTAAAAATTTCCAGTGATTCATTACATGGAAATTATTTTGCAAGCCAACAAATATAAGTAAAAATGTAAAAATGTATAAAACAACTTGCATACCGAAACAAGTCATTCTGCCTTTTGTAAATCATCACTGCTGTGTTATTAAAATACCCAAAAACAGTAACTATTTACATATATAATACCATTTCATACGCATAGTCAGACAGTTCTGCGATACTATTAGTTACATCCATAAGACTATTGATACTTGAAAAGCTTTACGTTACGTTTCCGTTTACGTTGTCGTTTCCGACAAACATCAGGCAAGGGACACCTGTTCCTCAGACTGTATTACACTTCCATCACATGAACAAATTCTCAGCTCGACAGTCGTTCAACCTCGACTTCAACTTATGTGACATGAATCTTGTAGTCTAGTGAGCGCCTGTTTGAAGTCTGGAATTTGTACTTTGTTGATATTAGTCATATTAGACCTGTGCAAAAAACATTTTTTTTTTCTATTTTCATACTTTACTACTTTTTCCCAAGCTTTTTGACCTGAAAAGCCAAAACTCACACCCTTTTTTATCTAGGATGTATGGAAGCATTGCCGCATGGAGGCTAAAGTCTTCTGCTTTCTATCTTACCAACAGGGCCAATTTTGAGGCATTTTTAAGCATATTATGTGGTATATATTTTTTTTCTATTGAAGGTAGAGCAACAAATTAGGTACCAAATGAAAGAAGAGAATCTACTTTACATATAGTAACCGTTAGAATTGATGAATTTTCCCCGTGAATTTTAAAAGATATGAAATTGTTGAAAATTCTGACTTTTTTGCTAATCTGGAGACATGTTTTTTTGTAAGGATGTTTGAATTTCAAGGGAATTTAGACCAAAACTCATACATAATTTCAGCATTTAATCTCATATTTCATACTTACAGAAACTTGTTAATGATGTTGGGCAATACTGAACAGTACAAAAGCAAGGCCAGCTCAGAAACTCTATCCAAATCCAGAAAACTCTCCACAAGATACTTACGAGTATATATATATATATATATATATATATATATATATATATATATATATATATATATATATATATATATATATATATATATATATATATATATATATATATATATATATATATATATATATATATATATATATATATATATATATATATATATATATATATATATATATATATATATATTTTATCTCTTCAAGGTAAGGCAACAAATTAGGTACCAAATGAATGAGCAGGATCTACTCTACATATATCAACCGTTAGAATTGATGAATTTTCCCCGTGACTTTTAATAGATACGAAATGTTGAAAATCTTGATTTTTTTACTAACCTAGAGACATGGTTTTTGCATGGAACAAGATAGAGCAACAAAATAGTTATCAAATTAAAGCATTTTAATGCTCTTTTGAACATGTATATTCTGATTAACATCTGTACAAAAATGGCATGTTATTTATAATATTTAAAGAAGAATAACAAGATTCCATACTTTTGACATTTATCAAACAAAGTGGAAAATGTAATTTTGCAACAAGTCAAACCATCATCTGAAACTACCAAAATAATCATGATTATATGTATCAAAATGATATTGCACAGTCATTTGTTAAGTGTTTGCTTCTTGAAGCTTTCGAAGCGCCGTTCGTTGTATTCCACAGCATGGAGAAGATATTCCCTCTGCTCGGGATCTGTGGTGATGACATTTGCAAAATCACTCATCATCTTAACTCCACGCTCAGCGATGTCGTTGACTACTCTGAGGTTTCTCACATATTCCAAAGCTTTCTTGTAGTCCTTCTCTGGCCACCCGATTCAGGAGCCAGTCAGATACAACGCTGAGGATGTCTAACAGAAGGTGGGATTCCGGACCAATGAGATCCACTAGTGTGGTCTTGGTTGTTACCTTCTGAAACACAGGTTTTCCCCTTCTGAAGCTGTTTGGCTTCTAAGTGGCATGCAGCTGAGCAGCGGTGTCCTGTTTCTGTTTGTCACTCCCCCTGCTGCTGAAGAGCGCAAATAGCACGACCTCCTGTGTCAAGTACCACTTGTAATTTTCCATCTTCTGTAAAACTGCTTCAGCAACCTCTGGGTCTGATCTCTTGTACCTCAACATGTCCTGGATGAGATGAAAGTCATTCACAGACCATCCGCAGCAGATGTTGACGTCATCCACACTGTTGTGTAGAACAGCACCAGTAAGATGTTGAGTCGTTCCAGCTTTGCAACAGTCTCTTCATCACACTCAAGCTGGTCACAAAATATCAGCATCTGATATCTGATATCATCATCATGGAATACAAGTTCCTGGCCATCCATCAGGCTTGGTGAATGACCCCTGGTCGACTCCAGTGAATCCCACAGGGAGGTGTGCCTCCATGAACAATCACTGTGAGCTCAGCCCTTTCCTTGTACTCAGCTCTCGGTGGCTCCTCAGATGTGAGGATGTCATGAAGTATTTCCTCACAATCCCTCTTCTTTTCCCTGAGCCATTTGCTTCTGATCATCAGGGTTTTAGGGGTGTCTGTTGTCAGTTTCCCCAACACATCCTTGAAGTGTCAGAACCACGGATTCTCTGGACTCTTCACCTTGCCAAACAGCTTTTCTCAGACTGCTCGAACTAGCACTTCCAGGATGTGGTGTCTGCACGCCAGGTAAAACACATTAGTGCTCAGCTTTTCCTCAAGCAGTTTGGCAGATCCCCTGTGTACTCCACTGTTACTGGATGTAGTAGATGTAGTGTCAAAAACAAGGGTAGTTATGACACCTGTAAGCCCCCATGCCTCCAACAAGTCCATTGATGCCTCAGTTTGAGCTGTGCCTGTTGAGCTGTCAATGATGGGTACTCCCAGTAACTTCCCTTCAGGATAGGCAGCTGGTCCAGACATGAGCACAGCTAAAGTCTCTGAGGTGGTCCCAGGTTCACTACCCACGACGTCTCTGAGCATCTTCCAGTCTCAGTGTAGAGCAGCAAGGTGGGGAGGGTCCTCACTGAACTCCGCCATGTAGCTCTGGCTGATGTTGCACCTGGATAGCATTCTGTTATGACGTGTTGTTGATCTAGAAATTATTAATTTGTCCAGATCAGCCCCCACCAGCTTTCAAGGTGGCAGAAACTAGGGCAACTAGGGTAACTTGATTGTCAGACAAGCCAAGACGATCAGCTGTATTGCAGATGGCATCACATTCCATGACTCTCCTCGGGAATGTCAAAGTCACGGCGTCTTCATGGTAAGAACATCCAGGAGTTCCAGGTCGAGGCTGCTGGTAATCCAAATCCTTTGTGTTATCGTTACTGTCACTGGAATCACCCCAGATAATCTCATCCACGTGAAGAACTGTCTCTTGTTCTGCTGCAGCTGCAAAATAATACTGTGTGGTAAGGATGTAAAATTGCAAAATAATACGGTGTGGTAAGCATGTAAAACTTCCAACTTGTTGTGATATTCAAAAGTATGATTACTAAAAGTATGAAAGTATGATTACCTTGTTGTTGCCTCTGTAGTTGCCTCTCAGTCCGGCTTACTTGTTGCTGGGATCTTGTCTCAAAGATCTTGTCATGACCCGACATGCGACCTTTCCTCTCAGTCCTCTGGTCCTGGTAGAACCTGATGTCCTCATCTTTCTTCTCCATGGATAACAGTCTGTTGCTCTCTATATCCTGGACAGCATTTGGAGCTCCTGTGTCGAACAGGCTGTCCAATTCCAAGACAAATGCACTCCTCTTTCGTCCAGGGCCACTTGCTCTTCCTTTGGTCTCCATCAGTGCTGTGTTTGTCATAGAGTTTCACGAAAAGCTTCATGCAGTTCTGTCTGGTCATCGTCTTGATCCTAGCCGTCTGCCAGAATGGGATGATAGCATCAACTGTTTCATAGGCGATGTCTTGAACCATGGGTTTCCCTGTATTTTCTGGTAAACTTTGGAGATAAAGGAATTACTGGAATGCTTGTCTGTTGGTGGGAAGCTGGGAACCACTGATGCAAGCTGAAGGGTATCCGACCAGAAAGGCTTCAGTGAGAGATCTGGTAGACGGCCGATGTGATGTTTGCTTGTGGACTGCAGGTGGAGGTTCTGAGACGTCAACTGTGCGACCTCGTAGCTCCTTGCTTAATGCCATTTTTACTCGTATATATATATATATATATATATATATATATATATATATATATATATATATATATATATATATATATATATATATATATATATATATATATATATATATATAATGTTTTCGCTGCGGGGGCGTAACATAGGTGTGGCCGAGCTATATAATAGGATGTCCATATATATATATTATTAGTTAATTTTCTTTATGCCATTATTATCATTATTACTACTATTAATCATATATATATTTTGTTTATGTACAACGCCTCTCGTTCATCTTTTGTTTTTTTTATCACTCCATAGGTTGCGTCACGCGTCCCTCATTCAGCGACTGCCCTCTGGGCCGTTTAGGTTTAATCTGTACTTGGCAGCTTTTACGCAGTGTTTGCTGTTGTACCTGGAATTGGACATTACCATATGTGCTAGATCAACCCCTAGTACATAATAATAGTAATAATAATAATAATATTATTATTATAATAATAATAATAATAATAATAACAATAAAAACAGTAGTTTCAGAATATATTAAATAATGACTGGAAGGAAGTGAGAGAGCAGGAGGTGGATGATTTTGCGTTAGGGTGGAGTAATTTTAAGAAAGCCGTAGTGGAGTGTGCAGAGAATTTATTGATTTAAGTTATTGCGCTGCAACATCGTGGTTATATGGCGCCGCTACAAACCTTTAAAATCAATAATGTTTGCAGCTAAAAATATTGATATTAAATATATGTATATATATATATATATATATATATATATATATATATATATATATATATATATATATATATATATATATATATATATATATATATATATATATATATATATATATATATATATATATATATATATATATATATATATATATATATATATATATATATATATATATATATATATATATATATATATATGGTAAAAATTATAAAAGACCACTAAAAAAAGTAATCAAAAAAGAAAGTGGGAAGAACCGCCAAAAAACATGTACTAGAAATCAGAGGGTCGGTACATTTAATTAATTAGGTTGATTTAATTTGATTTATAATGAGGAGGGTACTAAACCCACTGACCCAAATCACTGTGTCTGGCATTGTTCGTTTCGTACCCAAGACACTGACCCCACTGACCCAGATATCTGGCCTTATTCGTTATGTGCCTAAGACACAGACCTCACTGACCCAGACCCCAAGATCCACAGTTGTTACGTGTCTTTCTCACTTGCCTCCATGTTCTCCCAGTGCAAGGATAAAGTTCCACCCAATACTATAGTATATTACTGATAAAATAAATAGAAGAACAGTGAAAAGGTAATCTATACTTTATTTAAATAATTAAATAAAAGATCAAAGTTTTCCACAAATCCACAAAAAAGAACATGTCCCTGAGAGACAGCTCTCTCTCTTTCTCCAAGTATCAGTGATATCTGGAAAGTCCCATCCTCATCGCGATAGCAAAAAAGATATCGTTTCGCAGCTCCACCAGAATGGGACACTCCACTAGAAAGTGTCGAGCTGTAAGGGTAAGCAGTCATCACAAAATGCCAACTGGCAAGAACTGCCATCCTTATACTGGAGTATAAATCATAAAAAGGAATGGGGGTGGAAGGAGCAACCCGAGTTGCCACCCCTTTAGCCAGGCTATCGAACTTCTCATTCCCTTGGACTCCAAAATGTGCAGGGACCCAGCAAAATCCGAGGTGATGGCCTCTACGCTATAAAAGATACAGCCACTGAAGAGTCGATAAAACAAGGGGATGAAGGAAAGAAAAGCTAAAATGTTGAACAGCGGAAAGAACACTGCGAGAATCGCCAAATATTGTAAAAAAAATTATATATAGGGAGAATAAAAATATTTCTTAAAGGTAAAATAATGGCAGCCAGCTCTGCTGTAAAAACAGAGGCAGCACCGGGGAGTATCCGTCTCGAGAGAGAACACCAAATACGACTCCCCGTTCGGATTTTGAGCCGTCAGGGGATGGAATCAGAATGTGTGGAATAGTGTTCCAAGAACAATGCACAGGACTACAAATCCAGTAATAAGTTCTTATTAGGAGTAGCAGGACCGCAGACAGAAATGTCCCGGAATTGCCAGTAAGCAACTCTAGGGAACCTACAGGGACATACAGAGACGGAAGATAGATTTAATGTCACCATAGTAGATATAACCCTGAAACCAAAAGGTTTAGGGAAACTCGGGTGAGACACATACACTTGAGAAAGCTGAGAGTCGCAGGAGACGGCCACACAAGAGACAGACTCGGGAAGACGTTTGACTCGATACTAGCACCTCAACAACAAGGACTGGCGACGCAGGTCCGATGGAAGGACACCAGCATCCACCAGTAAGCTAGGGATTAGGGGTGAGCGGAACACACCAGTTGCCGAGCGAACATCGGCATTGAGCACTGAGTCCGGCACGCGAAGCCGAGCCTCAGTAGCAGAGGAATAAACCTCACAATCATATTCCAACTTAGAAAGAATAAGAGTTCGGTGCAAGAGAAGGAAGTATGAGCCAAAACCCTAAGAAGTGACAGCGCCTTCATAAATGCTGCTTTAATATAACGAAGGTGAGGTACCCAAGTCAGGCGTCTGTCAAATATGAGTCCCAGGAAACGAGCTTCCTCTACAAAAGAAATTTTTCCATCATACAGATATATATCTGGATCAAGGTGAAGATCACGAAGGCGGCAAAAAAATATAAGGCTACAGTTTTTGAAGCCAAGAAACGAAATGCTCAAGTTAGAACCCAATGAGAAACCCTTTTAATTGCGAACTGCAACTTTCAATCAAAGGTATTCGTGTTGCAGAAAAGGAGATTGGCAAGTCATCGACATCTAAGCTACCACGAAGTCCTTCTGGAAGCACATCTATGACACCGTTTACAGCTAGAGCAGAAAAAGTGACACTGAGTATACTTCCCTCAAGTGGGCAAGCTTCAGACAGGAAGCCGCAAATCCGTACCCGTAAAAAAAAAACGAAGAAATTAAAACTGCTATATAAAAATTAAGAGTCCGCCACAGAGACCGAACTTGGAACAGCAGTGGAACCAAATAAAAAAAAAATATTGCAACCTGATGCTGTTTACTAGCGAATGCTTCACATATAGAAGATTCTAGGGATAAAAGCCCATCAGAGGTGGACCTCATTTTCCGAAAACCAAATTGGACAGGCGACAAGCAATTGCCTATCCCCAAGTACTACATAAGCCTGACATTCACCATCTTTTCTAGTAACTTGCAAGTACATGAGATTAAGGAAACTGGACGATAGTTGGTCACTAACTGATGATCTCCAGGCTTTGGATTGGGGATAATTACAGCAACAGCCCAAGAAGATGGAAAATCACTTGTATTCCAAATAAAGTTATAGAGTTCAAGTAAAAAGGTAAAAGCTTCATCGGACATGTGGAACAAAAAGGAATATGGGATGTTATCGCGATTTCGGGATGAATCATGGCACTGGGACATAGCCATGCATGGCTCAGAGAAAGAAAATAGGACATTATAAGACTATCCACCAAGGGAGGCAAAAATGACGTCAACGGATTGTCGACGATGTAACGATGGATGTCGACGATGAAGTGCCATAGGTGCAGCTGAATCCTTTCTGGAGAAGCTAGCAAAGTGCTCAGCAAACAGGTCAGCAACTGTATTAGGGTCTGCCACAGTTCCCCCATCATGGGATAAAACAGGTGGGGGAGGTGCAGACTACTTCCAAAATATCTTGCGGACTTTCTTAAAAACCTTGGTTAGCGGAGTGCGAACTGTGATGGAAGAGACATAACTCTTCCGAAACTCCTGCCGAGCCCTCTTTAAGGTGCGGCGAGCACGGGCACGCGTTTTTCGAAAAGCCTCCAAGCAATGGATGTCCCCGGGATGTCGTCGATGAGAAAAAGCAGCACGCTTTTCTCGAATGGTAGCTGTACAAGCTGCATTCCACCATGGAACAGGACGCTTAGGAAAGCGACCAGATGTCTTTGGGACAAACCGAAGAGCAGCGGAGTGAAAGATATCAGTGAAATATGTTGCAGCCTCATCATCATTTCATCCACTGAGAGAGCAGGGGTGCTGAGTTCTGAGAATAGCTGCCAATCCGCCTTATGCAGACGCCACCGGGGAGGACGCGACTATAGTATAGAATTATTGATTAAATTACATGGGAAGTAATGGCTTCCATATAGCTCTGGTAAAATTTTCCAGTTAAAATCAAGAAAGGAATCAGAGGTACAAAGAGAAAAGTCTGTTGTTGTAAAAATACCGGTTTGACTATGAAAATTGTTCACGTCCCCAGAGTTTAAAATATATAATAATGAATCCTGCATAAAAAAAAAAAAGGAAGTAAAAAACCACGAGGGTTGACAGCGTCATCATTACACAAAGGATCGTGACCATTCAAGTCTCCCAATAAAATAAGAGAAGGAAGAGTATTTATAAGGTTATCAAGTTAATTCCCTTCGGAACTAACACTGGGAGGCAGATACAGACTGCACAATGTATGCAAATTATTCATAAAAACAACAACAACCTGCATTGGCAAGTGAATCTCCAGGTTGATGAAAGGAATATCTGTGCGAACAAAGATGGCAGTACCTCCGTGGTCAGTTGTGTGCAGGGGCGCCAAGAGGTTGAAGGTCCTCAAGACGCCTCGACTGGAGGTGCGCCACGTGGAGATGAGGAATCCCTTCACTGTGCTATAGGGAGTGCCGGAGGAGGAGGTAGACGTGGCGGTGGAAGACAAGGAGAAGGATGGGTGCAGACGCGGTTACCCTGCCCCAAGGTAGAATGTTTGTGCTTGGTTATAGTCGGGTTAGGCACCTAGATAGTGCGTTTTGTGCCAGAGACAGGAAGCGTAGGTCGAGGGTGTGTCTGCCAGAGATTGGGATAGGGAAAGTAGCAAGACACGTGCTTGGAAAATGATAGGACCAAATCCATTGTTTTTTTTTTGTTTTTTTTCCTTCTTCTTAGAGCGGAAGGGAATGACCTTGGTAAGGTCAAGAGTGAGGAGCTATTCAGAAAGTTTAGGCAGGCTTTGGAAAAGATTACGGACAAGGGAGGGTTTTTTTTTTTATCTATTTATTTATTATTTTTAAGGACACTATTTTCTTTGCATTATAAAAATGCAGCAGCGGACTTCTGTACAAATAGCAGTAGAAATAGAAGCAGCTGCAGTAGATAAGAACATAATAATAACATAATAAGAAATAAGGGAAGCTGCAAGAAACCATCAGGCCTACATGTGGCAGTCCCTGTATGAAAAATACCTACCTATTTCCACCTGTTATCCCTGTCCATAAATCTGTCTAATCCGTTCCATTCATCTACCACTCTATTTGACAACCAATTTCTTCATATCTCTTTTTAAAACCTAAATTTTTCAAGCTTGAACTCGTTATTTCTTGTTCCATCCTGGTTACTGATCCTAAGAATTTTGCTTACGTCCCCCTTGTTATAACCCTTATACCACTTAGACTTTTATCAGGTCCCCTCTTAACCTACGTCTCTCTAAATAATGTAAATTTAACAGCATCAGTCTCGCTTCGTAAGGAATATTCTTTATTCCTTGTATCCTTTCAGTCATCCTCCTCTGTACTGATTCTAATAGACCTATATCCTTTCTGTAATGTGGGAACAAGTAGCAGCAGCAGCAGCAGTACTAGTTGTGTGCATGTGTGTGTGTGTGTGTGTGTGTGTGTGTGTGTGTGTGTGTGTGTGTGTGTGTGTGTGTGTGTGTATGTGTGTGTGTGTGTGTGTGTGTGAGAGAGAGAGAGAGAGAGAGAGAGAGAGAGAGAGAGAGAGAGAGAGAGAGAGAGAGAGAGAGAGAGAGAGAGAGAGAGAGAGAGAGAGAGAAACCAGTAGATGCCACAAAGTACGAGACTTACCGAACACAATTGAACCCACACTTACAAAACATACGACTTTAGACCTGTTCAAAAAACAACTTTTTTTAATATTTTCATACATTACTGTACTTTTTCCATGCTTTTTGACCTGAAAAAAAAGCCAAAAAATCACATCCATTTTGATCTAGGATGTATGGAAGCACTGCCGCATGGAGGCTGAAATTTTTTGCTATCTTTTTGAGGCATTTCTAAGCATATTTTTTGGTGTGTGTGTATATATATATATATATATATACTCGTATATATATATATATATATATATATATATATATATATATATATATATATATATATATATATATATATATATATATATATATATATATAATTACGAGTGGCTCAAGCATATCAAATAGATACATGAGCATGGAGTGCGCTTATCTGTGTAAGGCACACAAAGTAATAAATGAAGGCAAGACAAATATGGGAATGCAAAAAAAATATATAAATAAATAAATAAAAAAAAAATGCATAGTAAATACCATAAAGCACAAGAATAATAATGAGAATATGAAATGTGTTCATATATAGGGACAAATGTGTAAGTATGCGTAATGAGGGAAGGCACACAAAAGCAAAGACAATGATATAATAACAAGAAAGAAGAACAGACAAAATTTCAGAAAATAACAAAATGGAATAATAATAACAATGAAAATACATGAATATGGATGTATAGTGGTTTTATCTTTGTAAGACACACGAGATGATAAAATAGAAGGACATAATAATGATATATATAAATGCTATGAAAATATCCCTCCAGTAGAATAAAAAGAAATATCAGTGTAGGATAGCACAAAAACAAATATCAATGTAATTCTAACATAAGGCATGAAAATAATAATCCCTCCCAGGGGCACAGCAAAACAGACAAACCCATGGGACAGCAAAAACAGAGAAAAAAAAGTACATGATACGAGGCAGCAGGGAAACAAACCTTGATTTCTTCTCTTTGCTTAACAAGATACGTAGAGAAGGAATACACGGGTCACAACACAACTATGGACGAGTACTGGCAGCGGGGCAGCGAACAGGTGGCAAGTGTTGTGGTGGCGGTGTCTAAAGTGTTCTCGTCTCCAGCCGGACCGCCTTTTTTTTCTTCTTTTTTTAGTTTTATAGTTTTTTTTAGTTTATAGAAAAGAGGGGTGAAGAAGAGTCTGTACAGAAGAAGAATAAAAGCTAGAAAATATTGAAAGACAGTAGAAGAGAAAAGATGGTGGGATAACCATCTTGCTATTTTTGTTTGATGTTTTATAGTATGAGTAGCGGCTGCATCTTCTTCATAATGTTATTTCTGTAGATTTGTAGGGCATTGTTACTCTGCCTAGAATGTTACTTTTTTTTTTTTTTTTTTTTAGTAGAACCCAGCATACCAACACCTTCCCTATCAATAAAACTGCTCTTTTTCTTTCTGTTTCCTATTTTCGTTTCCCCGCCTTGTGTTTTACATATAAAAATAAGTATGTAAGTTTGAGTTAAATTTTTAATCCCAGGGAGACAGCATATTTACAAGGTAAGTTCATCATACTTAGAGGTGAGTTTTTTTTTGTTTTTTTTTTGCAGAACCACAGCTACTCTACAGCAAGATGTCCGTGGACAAAACACAACTTAGTTGGACAGCCTTGCCTCGCTCCAGTCACTCGCTGCCGCCCCTGTTGCTGACATCACTCCTGCTTTTTTTTTTTTTTTTATATAGGAAGGATACTGGCCAAGGGCAACAAAAATCTAATAAAAAAATGCCCACTGAAATGCCAGTCCCATAAAAGGGTCAAGGCAGTGGTCAAAAATTGGTGGATAAGTGTCTTGAAACCTCCCTCTTGAAGGAATTCAAGTCATAGGAAGGTGGAAATACAGAAGCAGGCAGGGAGTTCCAGAGTTTACCAGAGAAAGAGATGAATGATTGAGAATACTGGTTAACTCTTGCGTTAGAGAGGTGGACAGAATAGGGGTGAGAGAAAGAAGAAGGTCTTGTGCAGCGAGGCCGCGGAAGGAGGGGAGGCATGCAGTTAGCAAGATCAGAAGAGCAGTTGGCATGAAAATAGCGGTAGAAGACAGCTAGATATGCAACATTGCGGCGGTGAGAGAGGGGCTGAAGACAGTCAGTTAGAGGAGAGGAGTTGATGAGACGAAAAGCTTTTGATTCCACCCTGTCTAGAAGAGCAGTATGAGTGGAACCCCCCCAGACATGTGAAGCATACTCCATACATGGACGGATAAGGCCCTTGTACAGAGTTAGCAGCTGGGGGGGGGGGGGTGAGAAAAACTGGCGGAGACGTCTCAGAACACCTGACTTCATAGAAGCAGTTTTAGCTAGAGATGAGATGTGAAGTTTCCAGTTCAGATTACAAGTAAAGGACAGACCGAGGATGTTCAGTGTAGAAGAGGGGGACAGTTGAGTGTCATTGAAGAAGAGGGGATAGTTGTCTGGAAGGTTGTGTCGAGTTGATAGATGGAGGAATTGAGTTTTTGAGGCATTGAACAATACCAAGTTTGCTCTGCCCCAATCAGAAATTTTAGAAAGATCAGAAGTCAGGCATTCTGTGGCTTCCCTGCGTGATATATTTACCTCCTTCCTGAAGGGTTGGACGTCTATGAAAAGACGTGGAAAAGTGCAGGGTGGTATCATCAGCGTAGGAGTGGATAGGACAAGAAGTTTGGTTTAGAAGATCATTAATGAATAATAAGAAGAGAGCGGGTGACGGGATAGAACCCTGAGGAACACCACTGTTAATAGATTTAGGAGAAGAACAGTGACCGTCTACCACAGCAGCAATAGAACGGTCAGAAAGGAAACTTGAGATGAAATTACGGAGGAAAGCCAGAAGATCACCAGTAGAGCGGCCTTGACGGAACCCATACTGGCGATCAGATAGAAGGTTGTGAAGTGATAGATGTTTAAGAATCTTCCTGTTGAGGATAGATTCAAAAACTTTAGATAAGCAGGAAATTAAAGCAATAGGACGGTAGTTTGAGGGATTAGAGCGGTCACCCTTTTTAGGAACAGGTTGAATGTAGGCAAACTTCCAGCAAGAAGGAAAGGTAGATGTTGACAGACATAGCTGAAAGAGTTTGACTAGGCAAGGTGCAAGCACGGAGGCACAGTAGGAGGAACCCCATCAGGTCCATAAGCCTTCCGAGGGTTTAGGCCAGCGAGGGCATGGAAAACATCATTGCGAAGAATTTTAATAGGTGGCATGAAGTAGTCAGAGGGTGGAGGAGAGGGAGGAACAAGCCCAGAATCGTCCAAGGTAGAGTTTTTAGCAAAGGTTTGAGCAAAGAGTTCAGCTTTAGAAATAGATGTGATAGCAGTGGTGCCATCTGGTTGAAATAGAGGAAGGAAAGAAGAAGAAGCAAAGTTATTGGAGATATTTTTGGCTAGATGCCAGAAATCACGAGGGGAGTTAGATCTTGAAAGGTTTTGACATTTTCTGTTAATGAAGGAGTTTTTGGCTAGTTGGAGAACAGACTTGGTATGGTTCCGGGCAGAAATATAAAGTGCATGAGATGAGGCCCTTCTTTTGTGGGCCACCTCTCTATCATGTATAGCACGAGAACAAGCTGTGTTGAACCAAGGTTTAGAAGGTTTAGGACGAGAAAAAGAGTGAGGAATGTACGCCTCCATGCCAGACACTATCACCTCTGTTATGCGCTCAGCACACAAAGACGGGTCTCTGACACGGAAGCAGTAGTCATTCCAAGTAAAATCAGCAAAATACCTCCTCAGGTCCCCCAACTAGCAGAGGCAAAATGCCAGAGGCACCTTCGCTTAGGGGGATACTGAGGAGGGATTGGAGTGATAGGACAAGATAAAGATATGAGATTGTGATCGGAGGAGCCCAACGGAGAAGAAAGGGTGACAGCATAAGCAGAATGATTACAGGTCAGGAAAAGGTCAAGAATGTTGGGCGTATCTCCAAGACGGTCAGGAATACGAGTAGGGTGTTGCACCAATTGGTCTAGGTCATGGAGGATAGCAAAGTTGTAGGCTAGTTCACCAGGATGGTCAGTGAAGGGAGAGGAAAGCCAAAGCTGGTGGTGAACATTGAAGTCTCCAAGAATGGAGATCTCTGCAAAAGGGAAGAGGGTCAGAATGTGCTCCACTTTGGAAGTTAAGTAGTCAAAGAATTTCTTATAGTCAGAGGAGTTAGGAGAGAGGTATACAGCACATATAAATTTAGTATGAGAATGACTCTGTAGTCGTAGCCAGATGGTGGAAAACTCGGAAGATTCAAGAGCGTGGACACGAGAGCAGGTTAAGTCATTGCGCACATAAACGCAGCATCCAGCTTTGGATCGAAAATGAGGATAGAGAAAGTAGGAGGGAACAGAAAAGGGGCTACTGTCATTTGCCTCAGACACCTGAGTTTCAGTGAGGAAAAGAAGATGAGGTTTAGAAGAGGAGAGGTGGTGTTCTACAGATTGAAAATTAGATCTTAGACCGCGAATGTTGCAGAAGTTAATGAAGAAAAAGTTGAGGGGGGGTGTCAAGACACTTAGGGTCGTCGACAGAAAGGCAGTCCGACCTGGGGACATTTATGGTCCCCTCCCCAGATGGTGACTCTGAAGCTGGTGTAGGAGTCGCCATGATTTTAAAATTTTTGAGTGAAGGGTGTGTGTGTTATTAGGTGCTTGTAGTTTTGTGTGGAGGAAGAGAGTTGTCTTTAGAAGGCAGGCTGTGACTGCCCCCTTGTGTTGTGAGACACAAAGGGAAACGTTCAGTGAGGTCACAGCTGGGTTTAATGATAAGTTCATAGCACCCCCTGAACAGTTCCACTCATATTGCTCTTCTAGACAGGGTGGAATCAAAAGCTTTTCGTCTCATCAACTCCTCTCCTCTAACTGACTGTCTTCAGCCCCTCTCTCACCGCCGCAATGTTGCATATCTAGCTGTCTTCTACCGCTATTTTCATGCCAACTGCTCTTCTGATCTTGCTAACTGCATGCCTCCCCTCCTTCCGCGGCCTCGCTGCACAAGACTTTCTTCTTTCTCTCACCCCTATTCTGTCCACCTCTCTAACGCAAGAGTTAACCAGTATTCTCAGTCATTCATCCCTTTCTCTGGTAAACTCTGGAACTCCTTGCCTGCTTCTGTATTTCCAGCTTCCTATGACTTGAATTCCTTCAAGAGGGAGGTTTCAAGACTCTTATCCACTAATTTTTGACCACTGCTTTGACCCTTTTAAGGGACTGGCATTTCAGTGGGCATTTTTTTTATTAGATTTTTGTTGCCCTTGGCCAGTATCCTTCCTACATAAAAAAAAAAAAAAAAGTGCTTTAGACCTCACTGGGAGTAATTATCGTTTCGGCAGGTGTCTACTGCCTCCTCCCCCTACTTACGTGGCAACCCTAATAACCACCACCAATGACCCATTAACATCAATTGTCCCAAAAGTTATTCACAAATACGATACTTTACAGTTCATAATATTACACTCCCCACTGAATATTATATTCACGTAGATTACGCACTCGGGGCCTTTTATTCATCGATGAACGCCTTGGAAGCTTTCGATCCAACTCATCTTGAGCAGCAACATCTTCGTCGTTTTCCTCCTCCTCATCAGCCTAGCCAGGATGCTGAATGAGAAGCTCATCGTCCTCACCGTCCGTGGCTGCAACATTCTCCTGAGGTGTCTGGGAAGTGCAGTAATGAAGATCCTTAAAGTGGCTGGGGATTCTATTAACTTCATCAGCCTGGTGTGATGCTGTCCATCACAACGAACATCAGGCGATCTCATCACAATTCATCACCAGTCTGGTAGGGGCCGTCTGCTTCTAACTTGCTTTCTTCACAGGGATTCACTCATCGGACTCTTGAGAGGATATTGCTACAACATGGTCGTGGTCATCGCGGGACCTTAAGTTGTAAAAATATACCGCCTCCGCTACAGAGCAACCTTTCCTCGCAGCAATAATCTTTATAGTTCTATGGGATCGTTCAGCTATGACATTTTCTGACGGAACATGTGCACATCAGGTGCACATCCCATCTCTTAGCAAAGTCTTCAAACAGCCTAATGCGGAAAGCGGTGTCATTCTCAGTTAACAACTTATGGGGGTCCACGTTCACAAAACAGTACCTCTAACTGCTTGGTGATGCTGTTGCTGGTCTGAAGTCTCAGTTGACGCCAAATAGAAAATTGTGATGGCCCACAGTCGATAAGAGTTAGGTACGTCCACCCACTGCAGTGAGTGATATCCATACCAACTCTCTGCCAGACTCTCTCCACGTCCAAGCTCCCCTTCCGCCACTTTACAGGTGCTGGGTCCATGGATTGGCACGCCTTACGATTCGCAACGACAGCTTGCTCCTGCCGCTTGGTGACTGCTGGGTCGTGTGGTGCAGTGATGACCGCTGAACACACTGGTTGCGTGGCTGTGGGGCAGGCATCGGGGACTTTCAGCTAACGCTGCGGCACGCGTATCAAACTGTCAGCCTTGCTGTTGATTGAAGACACGAGAATAACCGATAACTTGAGGGTGCACTCCTCGACCAGCGACATTATTATGCCAACTCTCCTCCGAATGAGCATCTCGTTCGCAGCCTTGGTATTGAGCTTGCTTCTGCTGGAGAGGCCATCAGAGATCCATCGATGTACCGTGGAAGAGTCTGTCATCAATTCCACTGTTCTGACCTTCCAGGCCAATGTTAAATTTAGTCCTTTGATGACTACATCCAACTTGGCTATGATGTGATTTAAGTCGTTTTTGCGTAACCAGCTGGCGTCTTCGACGATGCTGCCGTCGATCTCTACTACAGCACCAAGCGCCAGGGAAGTGGCATCCACCCACATTGTGGCCTCGTCACCTCTGGCACTCCAAGGTCTTCTCACAGGATCATTCTTCCTAACTTCGACCACGACCTCATCCAGAAACCTCCGGATTTCCTCATCGGCGATTAATTCATCCCATCTCTTCGAGAGGCAATTGGTCCTCCTCTTGATGAAGGCTGTTGCCATTCGCAGCCAACCATATACAGGATAGTGGCCCACCAGCTTGCCGCAGAATGAAAACACCGCCCGCTTCATCAATTCACTTGGTATGTTGTCCACCTTGACGTCTCTCTTCCACACACGACTCTCTTCTCTTTTACACGACTGGCCTCAACAATGTTTTCATTAACAAGAATGTCGTCGATGTAAGCTGACGTTCTTTTTCTAACAATTGGATCTTGTGAGAGAACACTATTGAACACTGTTTTCATATTAACGGAGCAACGTTTAAGCCGAATCCCAATCGCGTTAAGCAATACCTCTGGCCTTTAAAATTCAGTCTGATATGGCCACAGGGAATCATGAATTCTAATCTGGAGATAAGCCTTAGCAAGGTCAATCACACAAAACATTCTCCCATTGCCTCCGCCACTCCCACAGTCTGTCTGAGCACACGTCCGAGTCCGCCATGAACGTGTCGATGTGTGCGTTCAGCTCTCTGAAGTCCATTACAGGCCGTACTTTCTTCTTGTTGCGTTGTACAACGGCTATGAGAGGAATCAGGCCCTTAACCGGTCCGTACGGAAGCAACCATCCATCATCTATCCACTTCTGGAGCTCCTCTTCATACAGGTCTCTTGCCTCGGGAGGCGCAGAGTATGCCTCTACCGTATTCCGCAGGACACCAGGCTTCTTACCCTCAGACCACTTCCGGGCTGACGTCCAACAAATGGATAAAGGGTCATAAGTGGCACTAAAATCAGGTTCGTCCACTCCCACCACAGTGTTAGCAACCACTCAGATCTTTGGCTTTTCTATGCCAAAAAGAACATTATTCTGAACATCGACTACAATTCATCCAAAGGCCGTTATGCCATCCATACAGAGAATTACCATAAAACCAAGGGGCCTCGCAGTTGTTACACACACATATGTCAGTGGAAGTCCCGCCGCTAAGCCGGAGCCGTAAGACACCTGTTCCCTCGCACTGCCACTTCTCCTCGCTCAGTAACCATGTCAACGGCACCCTTCATCCATACCCTGCAGCATGAAACATGGACGATACTTTGAGAACACCCGGTGTCCACCAACACACGACGATGGACACCCTCCACACTCACCATAGCACTTGGTAGCGCCTCACTCACTGACCGCCAAGAGAGGAGGCTGGCGCTGATGTTTCCCGAACACCCTGATGCAATGTGGCATAAACCACCACATTGATAGCACCTCACTCGACACCGTGTGCGGCAATGAGCTTGTTGGCAAGTCAAACAGTCACTGGCGAGATGATTAGGGTCACCACACACATAACACCGTTGACTAGCGGCAGCCACACGAGGCGCGGCGCCATGGTCTGCTATAGCGCCAAGGCACGCCTCCGAAGACGATGACTCAATGGGGCTGTCGTCCCTGATAACCGCCCTTACCCGTGCAAGAACCTGGTTCAAGTCGAGATCCTCCATACGTGACCCGATTCGGAGCAGCTGGCGGACGTCCTCCGGCAGTACGGCCACGAAGGCGGAGGCAGGGGCTTTGTCACTTATTCCGCCAAACAGGGACGCCAGGCGCCGAAGCTCAGCCAAATACAGATCTGGCGATTCCCCACTGTGCAATTTTCGGCTCACAAGCTGTTCATAGACCACGTAAAAATGCGGCCAGCAGCGTCTCCTTCAGCTTTTCAGTCCTTTCTTATCCCACTCGGCCAGCTGTAGGTACACGGCGAACGCACCTCCCGTTAGGTGTTCTGGAACCACACTTGCTACATCGTCGATGCCTCGAAGCTTGCAAACAAGTTTCAGTTTCTCGAGCCACTCCTGCGTAACACTGCGTACCATTGCCATCAAACTCGGGGATCAGGTTGAAGTCAAATTTATCTTGTTTCTTCTCTCTACTTAACAAGATACGTTGAGAAGGAATACACAGGTCACAACACAGCTTTGGACAATTACTGGCAGTGGGGCAGCGAACAGGTGGCAGGTGTGGTGGTGGCGAGGTGTCTGACGTGTTCTTGTCTCCAGCCTTGCCTGCTCCAGTCACTCGCTGCCGTCCATGTTGCTGACGTCACTCCTGCCCACCCTAATAACCACCACCAACGACCCATTAACATTAAATGTCCCAAAAGTTATTCACAAATACGATACTTTACTGTTCATAATATTACATGATAAATGTAATATTATGATAAATGTAAAAAATGTTACATAACCTACGGAGGTGATAGGAATGTGTAGGGACAGGATGAACAGAAGTATGAGACAGGTGGAGACTGAGACTGACTGACGCAGAGGTGAGGCCTTAAAGACAGTGTCACCAATACCAAGGGACATAGGCCTGGCTCTACTGTGCTGCTGACTAATCATCTCCGCGCGTAAAGCCTGTAGTCTTTATCGCACAGACGCACTGGATAGTCTGAAACGTGCGGATATTAGACTGAGCATAGTCATCAGCGGAATACAATGGCACGTGGGGCTACTAGTATGTCTTAAGAGAGACAGTTCTTTTCGCCAAACACAATATACTGAGGAGTCTTTCTAGTAGACGAATTCACAGATCCATTAATGGAAGCAGCTACATGTGGAAGCCGATCTTCCCATGAGTGTACCTGGAACATGCCAAAGGATCTCCAAAATTTTTCTATTAGTCCGTTCCACAAGTCCATTAGAAGCTGGATGGTGAGCAATAATAAAGCACTGAGAAATTCTGTGCTGCTGGCAAATGGTATTAAGTACCTCATTCTTAAACTCTGACCCATAATCAGAAAACAAAACTGAAGGTGTAGTGAATGGACAAAAGAGGTGGGACACTAAAGCATGGGTCACAACTGCAGCAGAATTGTTGGGCAAAGTTACAAGAATAACAAAGTGACTGAAATAATCAAAGCAGACTACAACATAATTACCTTGCGAGGTAATTGCAGAAGATCCATAGCAACAATATCAAAAGGACCAACAGAAGTCGGATATTCAAGCATTGGAACTGTGTGAGTGATGCTTCTAGTTTGTACAAAAGAAAGAGATTGCGCTACATGATTCGTGATGTCAAAGCTCATTGTAGGCCAGTAATAACCCTTATGAGTCATAGTTAAAGATTTGTCACGGCCTGGATAACCAGACTGGGGGGGCATCATGAATGAGCTGAGGCACAGATGAAACAAAAGATGGGGATGACAAGTTGCATCACCGTTTGCTCGTGAACTGACACAGTACGGCATAATATACCATCAACAAGGGAAAACTGAGACAAAGGTACATGCAACTTGGGTAAAACAGGCTCATCACCCGAATTTAAGGCATATACCACAGCAGACCATAAATGGTCTTGACACTGGGCAGTAAAAAGTTCCTCTCGTGAGAAATTAGTAATTTCCGACACAGAAGCAACAGCAATATTTCGAGAGACAGCATCTACAGTTACATTTGCTTTACCGGGCAAATACTTGATCGTCGGTTTAAATTGATTGACTATGGCAAACCATCTGGTGAGACGACCTGAAAAATGTTTACCCTTGAAAAGGTGAAGCAACGCAGCATGATCAGTATAAACAGTCAATTGATAGCCATAGATGATGTCACGAAAATGACGTAAATTCTATACCAGTGCCAGAGCCTCTAGATGAGTAACTGAATAGCGAGTCTCAGCACCAGTCACGGTACGGCTGTCATATGCAATGACCTGAGGAGAAGAACTCTCAGTCTGCTGCATTAGAACAGCGCCTACTCCGAAAGCACTTGCATCGGGGAAGAGTGTAAAAGGCGGACTGTAATCTGGAAAGAAAAGGACTGGAGCATCAGTGAGTGCATGTTTGAGTCGGTCAAAGCTAGTTTCTTGGGTGTCGTGCCATATGAAAGAGACATCCTTTTTGAGAAGGCGCGTGAGAGGTGACGCAATGGATGCAAAGTCTCTGATGAATGCGTGGTAATAACCTGCAAGACCGAGAAAAGAACACACGTGGTTTACTAACTTTGGGATAGGAAAATCTTGACCTGATCGAACTTTAGCATCAGCAGTGTGAATGCCATCCTCGTCAACTACATGACCTAAAAACTCAATTCGTGAGCTAAGGAATTTACACTTAGGCAGGTTAAGTTTAAGACCTGCTTCCTGAAATTTTGCAAAACAAATTCAAGTTTGTCAAAGCGAGACTCAAGATCACGAGACACCAAGATCAAATCATCAAACAAAGCATCGCCAATAAGACCTTGAAAAAGACCATTAACAAGTCGCTGGCAAGTCAGGGGCGAGTTACGTAAAGCCATTTGGGCACGGAGCCACTCACAATGACCTGATGGCGTAGGAAAGGCAGTAATCTCGCGGCTACTATAATCCAATGGAATTCGCCAAAAACCTGATTTGAAGTCAAAAGTAGTGAATACAGTGTTTTCTTTTCCTATGGACTGCAAATGATCACTTAAAACAGGAAAAGGATAATGATCAGGAACGGTCACAGAGTTAACTTTCCGAAAATCAACTACAGAAATAAAAGAACCGTCTTCCTTTGAAACCAAAAACAGTAGTAAATTGCACGGAGACTGTGATTCTTGGATGATACCGTCTTTCAGCATTCCATCAACTAAATTCTGAGCAACAGCACACTGACTGAGGCAAACGATAGGAAGGCAAAAAAGAAGGACGTGTATCAGGTTTTAACCGAATGTGATGCGCAATACGGTCTGTGACACCAAGAGGTTTGTTAGGCAAAGCAACAGCCGGTTTATATTTGATTAGCCGAGGAGACGAGTCGAGGTCGAGTCGAGGAGACGAGACTTTGCTGTTGGGAAATCCAACACCCTAACATGAGCTGAAAACTGTGCAGAGGTGCATAAGGTGCAGAGTCATCAAAGGACTTACTGTCGCAGACTTCAAAAGAACCAAAAAGTATGCCGTTCTTGAGAGAAATCGGGGCACCAGTTAGGTTAGTCACCAAGGCATCAGTTACACGATCTTCTCAGACACAGGAAAGAGTACTTTCAAGAGCCAACCTATGAATGCAGATAGACTCTGACAAAGATAAGACGCAGGAGTCAACAGGTGCATTTGTCAGGCGAACGGGAAGGCGAACAGCACTCATAGGGCCCACTCGCTGATCTCCAATCACAACAGCAGAACAGACATCCACAGCAGAGACTGAACGTTTCGACTCTGAAATCAGGAAATGACAAACCTGGATCTGTGGTGTGTAAATGCTTTAAAGTGTGAACAGGAGGTTTAGAGGCTAAGAGTGGTGCCGGAATGTCCATTGCAAAGATAAAAATATCCTGATGTGATATAACATGATGTTGAGGAAAAATATCAATACTATAAGTCACAAGCGAGTCAAGTCCTAATAGATCATCGCTGTTGAGAACAAAATCAGAAATTACAAAAAAAATTGCTTCAATTGGTGGTGTATTTTTGGCAAGAGGCAAGGTGAAACAACTGTACCAAGTACATGTGAGGAAAAACCTTGTACACTGAAAAGATTATTGTCAGCAGGCTGTAAGGGAACGTTAAATAAGTCTTTAAATTTAGAATAAACCTGGACACTCAAGAGATTACAAGAAGCACAAGTGTCAACTCCCAAGGAAAGAGGAGTGTCATAAGAAAAACACTGGTAAACGTGCATACCTTGAAAGGCAGCAATGACACTGGGAAGAGTGAGAGAGTGTTCCGAACAAGATGGCAATAATTTTTCCCGCGTTGAGTTTGACGGCTCTGAAAATTTAAGGGAGAGGCTGTTATGACTTGTTCTTGCTGCAATTCTAGAGTTTTGAAACATTCATCTGTCATATGGTTCAAATGGACACTCAGGAGGCATCCGAGGTCTCGGGACCAGAGATGGTGAGCGCGTATATCGTGTAGGAGTAGCGGAATGAAAATGGACACGACGACCAGGTGAGGAAGATTTACGATGAGAGTGGTCTGAAAACTGCCTTTAAGGCACAATCCTAGAAATTGTGTCATGCTTGGGTGGAGGCGATGAGCGAGCAGACTTGAGTTTTTTCTTAAGAAGGAAGCAATATGAGTAGGTGTGATCATCTTTGCGACAATAGGTGCATGAAAAAACTGAACGCCGTGAGGAAGGCAACCCTTGAGAGGAAATACGATCAACGGCAGACGTCTGAGCTGGTGAAGGTGCACGAGATGGGTCACTTACAACAGGTGAGAAGCTGTGAGGATGAGGCAATTCCTGCAGTTTATTGCTGATTTTCATGGCAACATCAAAAAGAGAGTCAGTAGGTTTAATCTCAATGGTGGAGGCAACACGTCTCTCCCGAGAAGTAAGAAAATTAACATGACATGTGAGATCTAAGAAGACTTGTAGTTTATCTAGATTCATCTGACCATTTTGTATCCAGTTCCCAGACTTCAAAAATGCAATAGCATCATGTGTATACTCGGTAGCATGAGCTTGACCGACCATGTGACCTACATTTCCGAGCTGCGAAGTAAGCGACAAAGCATAACGAAAAGCCCAAAGAAAGGAATCGTGAGTCCGTGAAGCTCCAAAGGCACGCAAGAAATTATTACGAAATTCAGTATAGTTATCTTGAAGCATACAAGGCTTAAAGCAGTGAGTGGACATCATGGTAAAGGCAAGTGATCCTGGAATCAACTGTGATCTGCCGAATGACATCTTGTCTGCCCCCTAGGTAATGCTACTGTTTATCATCAGGTCCTAACATTGCTTTACATACAAATTATATATATATATATATATATATATATATATATATATATATATATATATATATATATATATATATATATATATATATATATATATATATATATGATAAATAGTAGTAATAATGATAATACTGGCGTAAAGAAAAAAATAACATAATATATACATGGACATCTCATTATTATTATTATTATTATTATTATTATTATTATTATTATTATTATTATTATTATTACTGTCCAGCTCCCTTACTTTTAAAACATTCCCCTCCTCTCCCGTGGCTCGCCATACTACGCATCCCGCACTCTTGGCTCTCAACCAGAAACAACAACCGATCTTCCTCAATGAGATAGTCACCACATAGTCTATCAATGCCTTGTCTATGACCTTCCCATGATCTTGCCTTTACTTTGTAAACTTGTGAATCACTTTCTTAATGGATTCATGTGTGTGTGACATTGCTTGTTCTCCTTCCACTCATGATCCTATCACAATTTCTTCATATCCATTGTTTCCAAGTACCTCTTCTTTTCACACAGCTCTCTCTCTCTCTCTCTCTCTCTCTCTCTCTCTCTCTCTCTCTCTCTCTCTCTCTCTCTCTCTCTCTCTCTCTCTCTCTCTCTATATATATATATATATATATATATATATATATATATATATATATATATATATATGGTGAACAGGGACACACCCAAGGATTCTTTCATGCAACGTTCACCTTCACAGATGGCATCATCAGGCAAAAAAAAAAAAAAAAAAAAATGCTAAAAATAAATACACTGGTAAAAATCATAGAAAAAAACTAGAATATCACACTAGGGGCATAGCAGTGTAAGAGACGAAAAACACAACAGTAAAAGGGGACAGGCATATATATATATATATATATATATATATATATATATATATATATATATATATATATATATATATATATATATATATATATATATATATATATATATATATATATATATATATATATATATATATATATATATATATATATATATATATATATATATATATATATACTTTTTTTATTGTCATGTAATTGGCCGAGTTTACCCTGAAAAGGAACACGTTTTCCTAGTGTTTCCCGTGTTCCGTTTTCCTTCTAAACATATCTTTATTTTTAGTTGTAAATTAGTATAGGGCTTATTTACTCATTTTATATCATGTAGTATTATTCTTTTAATAATTCAATTTCCTTACATGTATGTATATGTAAGGGAAAATGTGTATTTGAAATGGAATGTGTGGAGGGGAGGGGATGATACAGTCTGGCTTGTGTATCTCACTCAGCAGTATTTTGCAGAGCGCCATAGGCCCTGAGGGAGAACAGAGGGGTGGCGTTTCTTAGAGGATAAATTCGGGTGTGGTGTGGTGATGGAGTGTGTTGAGGTATTACTGGTGTGGCGGTATAACCCTAATATCCAGGATCAGGTTGGTGAGTCTTTTGTGGTACCAAGAGCTCTTGTCCACTGAAATTTGGTGAGTTGTGTTGGTTATGTTACGCTGAGGGCACAGTGTCGGGGTGAGAGGCAGCCATTTTTGTGGTTGGGGCTGCGGTGGTGTTGTGGCGTCATTGGTGTCTTTGGAGGTGGTGTTATAGGTGGTTTATGGTGATGGCCGTGATATCTTGTTAGGTTTCAGGAAGTAAAATACGGGAGTTGTTATTTGGTGACGCAGTGACAGCGTCTAGGGAAATTCCCGCTGCTGGGGAAAATATTTCAGCGGCCTATGAAGGACTAAAAGGGTTTTAATGCTTTGTGAAGTGACGGGAATGTCATATATATGTGTGTATAACCTTTAAGCAACAGGGGAGGCGATATAAGAGCCTGAGAAAAAGGGGAATCTATTGTGATTGAGTGCAGGAATTATCCTGTGTTGGTCAAAGGGAGAAATTTGTTCCCTAATTATGTGTACTACCTCAATTTATTTGTGAGTTAACATTGTTATTATTAATATAACCTGTTATCATATAAAATAATTGTGTTTTGTATCTCAACACTGATGTGGTATTGAGGTGATTTCTGGTGTGCTGTGCCAAGGTAATGGTTTTGTGAGAGGGTTTATTAGATGGTGATTTCGGATAGGTTGGGTAGGTATTCGAGGCCTTTAAAAGTCCAGACCTTTTAAACATTCCGGCACCAGTGTAACGTCCACTTGGAAGGATAACCAGGATTTTTACAATAAATAAATAAATAAATAAATAAATAAATAAATATGCATATATATATATATATATATATATATATATATATATATATATATATATATATATATATATATATATATATATATCACTTAACGTTTCCCTTTGTGTCTCACATCAAAGGGGGGAGGCAATATGGCGACTCCTACACTAGCCCGTCTTGGGAGGAGACCACATATATCTCAATATCTCAAATATCAGAACCATCCGCTCTTCTTCAACACCCTAAGTGTCTTGACACCCTCATCAACTTTTTTTTTGATGAACGTCTTCAACATTCGCAGCCTCTGATCTAATTTTTGATCTGTAGACCACTACCTCTCCTCTACTAAACCTCATTTTCTTTTCCTTATCGTAACACGTGTCTGAGGCAATTGACAGTGGCTCGCTTTGTATTCCCTCCCACATTTTCTATCCTCATTTTCAATGGAAAGGTGGATGTTACGTCTATGTGCGCAACGACTTAAAGTACTCTCGTGCCCACGCTCTTAAATCTTACTGACTACAGAGTCATTCTCAAAATAAATTTGTTTGCGTTGCATGCCTCTTGTTTAACTCCTCTAACTAAAAAAAAAAAAAAAAAAATTTGGCTACCTAACTTCCAAAGTGGAGCACGTCGTGATTCGTTTCGCTTTTGCGGAGGTCTCCATTCTTGGAGACTTCATCAATGTTCAACACCAGGTTGGGGTTTCCTCTTCCTTCACTGATCATCCTCCTGAACTATCTTTAACTTTGCTATCCTCCACGAACTTCTTCCGTGTCAGAGTGCCGTCTCTGTGTGCTGAGCGCATAACAGAGGTTATAGAGTCTGGCATGGAAGCGTACATTACTCACTCTTTCTCTCGACCTTATCCTTCCAAATCTTAATTTAATATGGCCTGTTCTCGTGCTATTCATGACAGAGAGGTGGCCCACAAAATGAACGTGAACCTTCTATCACCTGAATCTTATGCACTTCATATTTATGTCCGGAATCATGCAAAGTCTGTTCTCCAACTAGCAAAAAACTCCTTCATTGATAGAAACTGTCAAAATGTTCCAAAATCTAACTTTACTAGGAAAAAAATAAATAAATAAATAACTTTGCTTCATCTTTCCCTATTTTATTTCGACCTGATGGCACTACTACCATTTCATCTAATTCTAAAGTTGAACTATTCGCTTAAACCTTTGCTAAAAATCTCTACCCTGAATAATTGATGGCTTGTTGTTGCCTTTCCTCTAACCTCTGACTACTTTATGCTATTCATTAAGATCCTTTACAGTGATTTTTTATATACCCTCGCTGACCTTAACCCTCGGAAGGTTTATGGAATTGATGGAGTCCCTCCTATTGTTCTTCGAAACTGCCTCCGTTCTTGCACCTTGCCTAGTCAAATTCTTCCATCTTTGTCTATCAACATCTACCTTTCCTGCTTGCTGGAAGTCTGCTTACATTCAGCCTGTTCCTAGAAATGGTGAGGGCTTCAATTCCTCAAACTACCTCTGAGGTTTTTTTATTTATCCTCAAGAGGACGATTCTTAAACAACTGTCACTTCATAACCTTATATCTGATCTCCAGTATGAGTTTCGTCGAGGCCGCTCTACTAGTCATCTAGTTTTTCCTTACCGAGTTTTGGTCATTCACTTTTAGGGATTTTGGTAAAACTTTATCTGTTGCATTAGACATATCAAAACCTTTTATATAGTTTAGCACAAAGCTTTGATTTCCAAACTACTCTCCTATGCTTTCTAACTTTCTCTCGGTAACTCAAGTTTCCTTTCTGACCGTTCTATTGCTGCTGTGGTAGACAGTAAATATTCTTTTCCCTGTCTTTTTGTAGATGTCCAACCCTTCAGGAATTACACATCTCACGCTGGGAAGCCACAAAGCGCCTGACTTTTGACCTCTCTAAAATTTCTGATTGGTGTAGAGTAAACCTAGTATTGTTCATTATCTCAAGAAACCCAATTCCTCCATATATAAACTCGACACACACTTCCAGATAACAATCCCCTCTTTTGTGATATTCAACTTCTTTACATGTTATTTCCTCAGTCTCTCATCTAAATCTGAAATGGAATCTTCACATTTCATCCCTAGCCTGTTTTTTCTCACCCCTTCCTCCCCTTAGATACTAACTCTGTACAGGAGCCTTATCTGTCCTTATATGAATCTTTTCTTATATTTTCATATTAACTGCTCTTTTAATCTTGCTAACTGCATGCCTCCCCTTCTGTGGCCTTGCTTCACAAGACTTTCTTCTTTCTCTTACCCCTATTCTGTCCTCCTCTTTAATATAAAAGTTAATCAGTATTCTCATATATATATATATATATATATATATATATATATATATATATATATATATATATATATATATATATATATATATATATATATATATATATATATATATATATATATATATATATATATATATATATATATATATATATATATATATATATATATATATATATATATATATATATATATATATATATATATATATATATATATATATATATATATATATATATATATATATATATATATATATATATATATATATATATATATATATATATATATATATATATATATATATATATATATATATATATATATATATATATATATATATATATATATATATATATATATATATATATATATATATATAAATATATGTGTGTGTGTGTGTGTGTGTGTGTGTGTGTATATATGACCACAATTTCCAGGCCCTTCGCGCAGCTGCCGCAACTGGACCTGACCCACTCTGAACCACCTCCTCAGTGCAGGACTCAGTGCAGGGCTCAAATACAGGTGTATAGGATCCCTTGTGACTCCTGCACCCTTTTCACAACTGGTCACAATGCCAGGTCACACCAATGAGATTGTCAGTCTGTTTCACCCACCTACAGACAAGAGAAATAATTTAACAATCCTTAACACCCACAGCTGTGAAAGGATCGGCAACCATGTCTAGGGAGAAACAAGTATCACAAGTAATAACACATAAATGGTCGAGGTATAAAGCCCCGTTGGACAATCGCCTTCGTAACAAATCCTCCCACTGTCCAACAGTGTATTATAGCCTCAAGCTGAGTAGTGTTGTTTACTGCCTCCTGGATGGCAGGCCTTGTCAGGATCTGAGGAGGGAGTAAAATTTACTAAACAGCTATTCAATTAAATCCTTTGCAGCTGAGCAGCATCAGCCAACAGTAGCATTTAACACAAAAGCTCACTAACAAGGGAAACGAATGCAGACACTTCTCCATGAACACACAAGAGGGTAATTCACCGCTCACTGTAAAAGAACTCCAGCACACGCATGTAGTCAAGCAGTCACTTCCCTGGGTATGGAGTGTGTTATATGCAAATACACTCCCTGGCAGTCTACTTTGGAAACTCCTATGCTATTTAAGTAGGCCGGGGCGTACACCCAGTAATGAGTCACTCATCCCCTTAAAGGAACTGACATTGATTAACTGTAATCATGCCTCAGTCTCCATCAGATAATATTGCCCGTCTCAATACATCTGCTCCATCTAAACGCTGGGTAGTGACCGGATGCGTGATACCGCCCCAAAACACTCTCCCGCTCTGCTGCTAAGAGTGGTGGAGGTGAAGGGTACAAGGAAGGGGTATAGGGGGTGGCAACATACATTCATACACCCATCCGCTTCCTGCTCTATACCCCGCGCTGGCTTATATAAATCAGACATTTTACTTTTTTTACTTTCTAATGATTAAAGAAGTGGGGTTAGATGAACACTGATCACTTTATTGTCAAGAGCAACTCTACTACTAAATTATGGGTGAGACTCAGATTGAATAGATAAGGAGAAGTAAGGAAATTTACATGGGGAATATGAGTGGGCTTCAGGCTGGGTAGGCTACATGTCAGGCATGCATCCAAGTCTCATTCCCTGCCTGTCTCTATTCTCATTTCTCTCTCTTTCCCTTTCCTTCAGTATTTTTTCTCGTTCGTTCTGACGTTTTTCGTTTTATATCGCGTTATCTTTCTGCACACACACACACACACACACACACACACACACACACACACACATATATATATATATATACACACACACACACACACACACACATATATATATATATATATATATATATATATATATATATATATATATATATATATATATATATATATATATATATATATATATAGAGAGAGAGAGAGAGAGAGAGAGAGAGAGAGAGAGAGAGAGAGAGAGAGAGAGAGAGAGAGAGATATCATAATTCATATCCGATACTCACAAAAGCTCAGTACGATGAAGTGCAGAACAGACCATCTACCAGTTCCCAGGTGGGTGAGAAGATCATCCAGCTGACGAACCATGCTGCCCAACTGTTCGAATTGTTTGTATTAGTTATGGGGTTACTTAAATGTTATAGAATACAAAATTCTGATCATGAAAATTATGACTACATTATGTATGGTACTAACAACAGTTCATTTTCTCTTTTACTTTCTCTTCTCGTTTCTTTTTTCGTAATTAAAGCTTTCTGGCTGCTGTATTTATTAAAGTAAATTTTTTATTATCCATGAGCATACTTTCTTGAATCTTCTGAATTGACCTTCATCTGGCTAATATTTTAGTATCACCCTCATTATATATATATATATATATATATATATATATATATATATATATATATATATATATATATATATATATATATATATATATATATATATATATATATATATATATTTTTTTTTTTTTCTGTTGTGTATTTTTCACTCAGCTCCTCCAACCATGTAAAGTTTGTGTGGAAATTTCCACTTGTAATAATACCAATGCGTTATTGGTCTGTGTTTTGAATTGTATATAAATTGTAAAGCTATGGCAAAGGGTTAAAGGGTAATTAATGTTAATCTAATCTAATACAAACTAAGTATTAGTCACTAAATTAAATAAAACTAAGGTAGAAGTGTACGAAAGGCGTATAATTTTTTTTTTCTGATGTGGCAAGGAAACCAGAGGGTAGATAACCTGCCTGTCTCCGTACCAGTCGCCAGCCACCCGCTACCGTTACAATTCCTTTCAAGACGTATCTCCGTCGCTCTGCCGCTTGCAACCTGTTAAATTCGGTAAGTTAATAATAACTTAGAAGCTGGGAACCCAAGGACAACAGCAAAAGAGCTGTCTTTGCTACGAAATACGACCAACCACTGGATTCATATCCCAGTGACCATTATTCATTACCGAGATAGACCACTCTCGCGCTAGCTCGGAACACAGCTAATTTATTATTATATTTAGCAGTGCTTTCTGTGATGATATGTTAGCTGGGAGACCATAGGGTGAATGAAAAGATCTAAAAGCACCCACAACTTGATAGTTATCTGACTTTAAGAAGAGAGCACATCATAACTATTAATAACTTAAAGTCTTCATATTGGAGATCTTGCTAATATAGTATCTTCAGCTTCGGTACACGACATTTATCTCCTTTCCAAATCTTGTCATGAAACGCTTTATTTATGTGTTTTGTGATGTGGAATGACATCACACCTGCCAAAACGTTAATTACTCCCAGTGAGGTCTAAAGCACTGGATCAGGGGGTGCTGTGAACTTATCATTAAAACCAGCTGTGACCTCACTGAACGTTTCCCTTTGTCTCACAACACAAGGGGGCAGTCACAATATACCCTCTAAAGACAACTCTCTTCCTCCACACAAAACTAATAACCTAATAACCTAATAACACACACACACACATCCTTCACTGAAAAAATTCAAAATTATCATGGCGATTCCTACACCAGTCTCGGAGTCCCCATCTGGGGAGGGGACTACAAATGTCCCCAGGTCGGACTGCTCTTCTGATAACAACCTTAAGTGTCTTTACACGCCCCACCTCAACTTTTTCTTCATGAACTTCTGCAACATTCGCGGTCTAAGGTCTAAGTTTCAATCTGTAGAACACCACCACTCCTCTTCTAAACCTAATCTTCTTTTCCTCATTGAAACTCAGGTTTCTGAGATAACTGACAGTAGCCCCTTTTCTGTTCCCTCCTACTTTCTCTATCCTCATTTTCTATCCAAAGCTGGATCTTTTGTTTATGTGCACAACGACTTAAACTGCTCTAGTACCCACGCTCTTGAATCTTCCGAGTTTTCCACCATCTGGCTACGACTACAGAGTCACTCTCAAACTAAATTCATCTGTGATGTATGCCTCTCACCTAACTCCTCTGACTATAAGAAATTCTTTGACTACTAAACTTCCAAAGTGGAGCACATGCTGACTCTCTTCCCTTTTGCAGAGATTTACATTCTTGGAGACTTCAGTGTTCACCACCAGCTTTGGCTTTCCTCTCCCTTCGCTGACCATCCTGGTGAACTAGCCGTCAACTTTTTTTTTTATAGGTGGATGACAGTGTGCAGCATCAAGGTCGAATGCGAGTGAAGAAGCAATGCTGCCTTAATCATGGACTTTACCATTGGTGGGCATATGAAGAAGTGCCAGGTAAGTTTTCATTCCAAAAGTACAAGGGATCAGTTTCTTCAGTCATCATCATTGATATTCAAATGGTTAATGTTTTGTAAACATGGTTTTGTTTTAGGATGGTGGGTTGCCTGTGCAACATGTAGACCTCCAGGATAGAACTTTGTGTGTAATGTCAAGTGAACTGCATTATAATTTTTATAAGTAAAAAATATGTGCATAGCATGCAGCCATCAGTTGCTTTTATAGAAATTTTGTTTAAGTTTTATATATTCTCTTTGTTGGTATTTTTATGAGTTCAAGATTTACTATATAATTGTTAAGGAATGAGCGGTAAAACAAATTGTGCAGATCATTGATATAACGAAAAGCATGATATTGTAGATAGCAAGTTAAGAGGATTGTGGTAATGCTTTTTATGAAGATTATATTTATTTTTTTTTTATCTTTTACAGAAGCTTCTTTGGCATAATTGAACGTTCCAGAAGCAAAAGAACCTTTTTCTCATAACTCAGCTTGTGTATAACTGTGCGCCTGAAGCATCACATCTATACAGAATTGGGGATACAGCCTACAGTAGTATCGAAGTGGATTCAGGCCCCAGTAGAGTGATGCCCCTTACCCCCAAGATACATCACAGGCAAGTCTGAGAGAGAGAGAGAGAGAGAGAGAGAGAGAGAGAGAGAGAGAGAGAGAGAGAGAGAGAGAGAGAGAGAGAGAGATGGAAGGCCTTGTGTTAGGTTCCCTAAGAACAGGATTGATTGATTTAAGCTATGGGGCCGCAGCATTGCGGTCATATGGCTCCGCTACAAAGCGTTAAAGATTGCAGCTCTTAAAATACCGGTATTAAAAACAATGTTATATAAATAAAAAAAATGTTTAAACACCACTATGCAAATAAACGTAAAAAAGGAAATGGGAAGTCAAAAAAAAAAAAAAAGAAAAAAAAGTGATAAAAATGAGAAGGTTGTTAAAGTAATGTCCCAGTTACTTAATTTTATTTAAAGTGAGGGGGTACTGACACCACTGTCCTAGATCATTGCGTCTGGTGTTGTTCATTCCGTACCCAATACACCGATCCAGATATCTGGCATTGTTCATTACGTGCCCAAGACACTGACCCCACTGACCCAAATATCTGGCGCTATTCGTTACGTACCCAAGACACTGACCCCACTGACCCAGGTCTCAAGACCCAGTGTTGTTCATCACGTGTCTTACTCACTTGCCTCCATGTTCTCCCAGTGCAAAAAATAAGGTTCTGCCCAATATCATATTACTTATAAAATAAATAGAAGAACAGATTAAAAGGTAATCTGTAATTTGTTTAAAAGACCAGCCTTCTCCACAAACATAAGAACCTCATGTCCCAGAGA
This sequence comes from Scylla paramamosain, assembly GCF_035594125.1. Lineage (NCBI taxonomy): Eukaryota > Metazoa > Arthropoda > Malacostraca > Decapoda > Portunidae > Scylla > Scylla paramamosain. The sequence goes on from NC_087172.1 coordinate 8,508,483, forward strand.
GAGAGCCCTTCTTTCGCGATGAGAACTGGAAAGTCCAATTCTCATCGCGACAGCGCAAAAGATATCCCGCAGCTCCACCAGACTAGGGCACTCCATTAGAAAGTGTCGCGCTGTAAGGGGAACTAAGCAGTCATCACAGAATAGTTGGATTCCCGGGACATGAGGGAGCCGTGAGTGAGACGTGTGTGACCCGTTGGGAGACGGGCCAGTGCAGTCTTTGAGCGGCGCATGGACTGCCAAGAACTGCCACCCATATAATGGAGTATAAATCATGAAAGAGAATGGGAGTGAAAGGAGCAACCCAAGTTACTACCTCTTTAGCCAGTCTATCGGCCCTTTCATTCCCATGAGGTTCCACATGTACAGGAAGGCAGTGGATTCGATACCAACACCTCATTACTAGCGACTGATGACGTAGGTCGAATGGCAGGACACCAGCATCCGCCAGGGATTGGAGAAGAGCGGAAAGCACCAGTTGCCAGGCGAGTACCAGCGTGGTGCACCGAATCCAACATAAGGAGCCGAGCCTCAGTAGCAGACGAATAAATTTCAGAACCGTACTCCAATTTAAAAAGAATAAGAATTCGGTGCAAGGCTAGGAGGGTTTGTCTGTCGGCGCCCAAAGAAGTATGAGCCTTTGTGTATGCTGCTGGGGTACGTACAAGGAGGAGGCAGTAGACACCTGCTGAAACGACAATTACTCCCAGTGAAGTCTAAAGCACTGTTCAGGGGGTACTGTGAACTTATCATTAAACCCAGCTGTGACCTCACTGAACGTTTCCCTTTCTGTCTCACAACACAAGAGGGCAGTCACAGCCTGCCCTCTAAAGACAACTCTCTTCCCCGACACAAAACTACAAGCACCTAAAAGCACCTTCACTAAAAAAATTTAAAATCATCATAACGACTCCTACACCAGCCTCGGAGTCCCCATCTGGGGAGGGGACCATCAATGTCCCCAGGTCGGACTACCTTTCTGTCGACGACCCTAAGTGTCTTGACACTCCCCTGAACTTTTTCTTCATTAACTTCTGCAACATTTGCGGTCTAAGATCTAATTTTCAATCTGTAGAACACCACCTCTCCTCTTCTAAACCTCATCTTCTTTTCCTCACTGAAACTCAGGTGTCTGAGGCAACTGACAGTAGCCCCTTTTTTGTTCCCTCCTACTTTCTCTATCCTCATTTTCTATCCAAAGCTGGATGCTGCGTTTATGTGCGCAATGACTTAACCTGCTCTCGTGCCCACGCTCTTGAATCTTCCGAGTTTTCCACCATCTGGCTACGACTACAGAGTCACTCTCATACTAAATTTATATGTGCTGTATACCTCTCACCTAACTCCTCTGATTATAAGAAATTCTTTGACTACTTAACTTCCGAAGTGGAGCACATTCTGACCCTCTTCCCTTTTACAGAGATCTCCATTCTTGGAGACTTCAATGTTCACCACCAGCTTTGCCTTTCCTCTCGCTTCACTGACCATCCTGGTGAACTAGCCTACAACTTTGCTGTCCTCCATGACCTAGAGCAATTGGTGCAACACCCTACTCATATTCCTGACCGTCTTGGAGATACGCCCAACATTCTTGACCTTTTCCTGACCTGTAATCCTTCTGCTTATGCTGTCACCCTTTCTTCTCCGTTGGGCTCCTCCGATCACAATCTCATATCTTTATCTTGTCCTATCGCTCCAATCCCTCCTCAGGATCCCCCTAAGCGAAGGTGCCTCTGGCATTTTGCCTCTGCTAGTTGGAGGGACCTGAAGAGGTATTTTGTTGATTTTCCTTGGAATGACTACTGCTTCCGTGTCAGAGACCTGTCTTTGTGTGCTGAGTGCATAACAGGAGTGATAGTGTCTGGCATGGAGGCGTACATTCCTCACTCTTTTTCTTTTCCTAAACCTTCTAAACCTTGGTTTAACACAGCTTGTTCTCGTGCTATACATGGTAGAGAGGTAGACAAAAACTCCTTCATTAAAAGAAAATGTCAAAACCTTTCAAGATCTAACTCCCCTCGTGATTTCTGGCATCTAGTCAAAAATATGTCCAATAACTTTGCTTCCCTCCTCTATTACAACCAGATGGCACCACTGCTATCACATCTATTTCTAAAGCTGAACTCTTCGGTCAAACCTTTGCTAAAAACTACCTTGGACGATTCTGGGCTTATTCCTCTCTCTCCTCCACCCTCTGACTACTTCATGCCACGTATTAAAATTCTTCGCAATGATGTTTTCCATGCCCTTGCTGGCCTAAACCCTCGGAAGGCTTATGGACCTGATGGGGTCCCTCCTATTGTTCTCCGAAACTGTGCCTCCGTGCTTGCACCTTTCCTAGTCAAAGCTCGTCCCCATGGGGGTCATTCGTTTCAAAAAGTGGCCTCTCATGATTCGAAAGTTTGTACATGGCGGAGCTAAAACCTCCCTCCACAACGCATCCCAGCCCAGACACTCAACCATCCAACACAGGACGACTTTTGGTGAGCAGCACCGTTGACCCATATCGGCAGCCTAACTGGAAACCATTTAGTATGGTCCCTCATGGGACCATACTAAATGCTGGCAAGGGTAGCCCTCTCCCCATAAATAGGGCGAAGCAAGGGTCCCCCACCGCGAATATGGGAGCCTAATAATAGGACTGAGCCTCTTGCACCTGAAATGTTAGAAACTCGGAGGAAATCAGGTGCAGCATGGAGAGGTATGTAGTATCCCTGTCAACCTCTATGACAACAACCGCGGAGGCAGCTTTGGAATTTATTTAGTGCTTCAAGGTGCAACATTTTTTAAGGTAATTAATTATGAACGGGAGACGTCATCCACTTCCACATTGCCTGGAAATGGATTGATTCCAGTGGATTACTTCTCCCACTGCAGTTCAACACTGAGAAGTCACGAACCTGCACCTACTTGTATTATGAGATTCAGACACATTACTCAGACACATTATTCAGACCATTACTCATTCTGCCTGGAGATGTCTCGAGTGAAATGTCGCATATAATAAGCTATCTTTTGGATAGCTCCTTGGAGGCCTGTTGCTCAAAAAGGAGTTTCCTAGAAAGACAAAGAATTCAGCAGAAGTTGAATAATGCAATAATAGACGTAGCATTCAACCTTGTTTAAAATTTATTTCCTGACTGCACCAATATATTTTCTCGTAATTAATCATTAACATCTCTTTCTGACGCTCAGTAATTTACTGATGAAAATTCACTTCATTCATGTCTCTCAAGTGCTGATAATGAATGCTGATCAGGAATATATTTATATGATTAACTTCAAATATGAGATTAGGTATTGATCTTTAATAATAATGATGTGTTTCTATTTATATGATTTCATTTTCCTCTTTCCTTTTATACTCTCTTTTCCTTTAGTTTATAATACCCTACAAGTGCCAGTGTTGTATGCAGGTCACTATTATACGAGTATCAGCAAAGTTAGTTTGCTAAAACAGTATTTTCAAGTAGAAAAATCACATAATTTATCATTGGTTTAATTTTATTTTCATCTATCTTCGATATGATCTAATTTCCTACACATTTGTAATATTACAAAACTTCACAAATTATAGACATAAAAATATATTTAAGCACATATTACAAGTGATGGTGAATCAGTGTAGTTTACCCAGACGAGGTTATCATCATTATACTCACCGTTATTCTCTTCTCTCTCTCTCTGGTTCTGTTTAGTGATGTTTAATTCAGTAAAAATTAGTAGAGATATGTAAACACCAGATCACTAGAGTTTCCGTGTATTTACAAGATTTACACACAGTGGTAAGACTGCCACCACCTAACAAGCACTCGAGCGTCGCTACCACCCCTCTGCCGGTGTAAGTGACACTTCCGATTTTCGTGTAGCCAATCAGCGCGCAGACCACATCGCCAAACGTAAGATTCAGTGCTGCCAGCACGGCATGTAATGACATCAATATTGCCTGTGGTTCAGTGCGGGTCTAGCAGTCAGATGTATTAGAAGTATACGCACTTGTTCACTGAGGCGTTGCCAGATGTCGCCAAGTTACATTAGTCAGTTTATACACACACACACACACACACACACACACACACACACACACGTATGCATACATACACACATACAATATATATATACGAGTATATATATATATATATATATATATATATATATATATATATATATATATATATATATATATATATATATATATATATATAATGGAGAGAGAGAGAGAGAGAGAGAGAAAATTTCGTTTATAGAATATATTAACTAAGCAGACATCAATTACTTATGAAATAATCGCAATAATACTTATTGGATAGTATTTGGATAAATGATTTTTAAGTTGTCTTTTTGAGTTTTCAGTTGTTTGTGATTTTGTTATTTAGTAGAGGCTACCTGCTATATATAAGCAGGTGATGTAATTTAGTGTGGTAAACTATGGTATTTTAGATCACTCAGCAGGATGTCACGTCTGAAGTTATCTAAACAGCATGCCAGACGTATGATTCCATGCCTCACTTATGATCTGCCGTCAAGGAGTGAGGATTTCTTTGCTGGTCTGATGATGAATTAGGTAGATGATATATTCGGCTCATGGTAAGGACAAACAGGGTGAATGGAGTGATTGAAAAAAAAAAAAAAAGAGGAAGATCTGAAAGAGGGAAGAATTCAACTTTTCTAGGTATTGAGAAAGCGTACAACTGTGAGACTCTGTGGATAGGAGAGTGTTATGTAAATTCAGAAAACATTTCCTTGGATGAGAAAGTTGTTAGGATGTGACAGTAGAAACTTTTAGAAAATCTAAGATAGAACACATTCAGGGTGCCTGAGGTATTACAGAGCTAGGATCAGGCTTCAGGGAATAACAGTGAACAAACAGAAACGAGAAATATACAATATATATATATATATATATATATATATATATATATATATATATATATATATATATATATATATATATATATATATATATATATATATATATATGAATGTGAGAAAAAAGAACCAGTAAATGGAAATGTGGGTTGAAAAGCTGAGAGTGCTTTTGAGAGTTATGAAGTGTGGGAGTATGAAATATGTAAGATGAAGATAAACATGTGTGGGGAGAGAAGAGAATATAAAAGGGGTGTGAAAGACAAAAACATTACTTGTATGTAATAGGTATGAGTGTGCCAGAAGATATATTTAATGGAAAGATGGAAAGAAGAATGCTAGTAGGTAGATATAGTAGGTATTGAGGCTGAGTGGTGAGTGGAGGAGTAACAATCATGTTATTGTGTATGAAATAAAGATAACTTAATGAGGAAGGATGAGAGGTGGTAATAGGTAGTTAATCGAGCTTCTTTGTCAAGGCCTATCCATCTTTTCATTAGCTAATACTCATCTTCCCACTATCGTTACTCCTATCATACACAGTATAATCTGATCCCTCAGACATACTTCACACTACCTTTGTGTCCAACATATTCTTAGTTTTTCATCCACTGCTATGTAATCAATCATACTCCTTGTCCAGATGTATCTGTGGATCATCCTATGCTGGAAGCAGGAATTTACCAAAAAAAAAATCCCCTTTCTGCACATAGGTACACCAAGTGTTTACCGTCCACCAAATGCTCACCATTGTCATTTGCTCCATCTACGCACCACTTTCCAACTATACCTCAACTCCTCTAACCCTTCCATTCATATCCTTACTTATCACCAACTGTCTTCTCTCAAGTTTCTTGATATAGTCATTCACGTAATTCCTTCTTATCTCTTCTCCCCTTTCCATTCCTCACATTCACTGGTACATACACACATACATATGTGTACTTCACTCTTCATGTAATCTTTTGACAAATATGTAGAAGTACATTTAATATATGAGTAGGATTATTGCCATGATATTTATTTAGTACAAGGCAGCAGCAACAACACTGACAAAAAAAAAAAAAAAAAAAATTCGCCAGACATAATGATGCTACATGACGCGTAACTTCTGATCTTTCTATAATTTTTAAAACGGGACAGAGCAAACCTTGTGTTATTCAATGACTCAAAACCTCAATTTCTACATTTGTCTGCTCGACACAACCATCCAGATAGCTTTCCCCATTACCTCATTGACACACGACTATCTCTGTACTCAACATTACTCTACATCCTCAGGCTATTCTTCACTAAAACTCTTAACTGAAAGTTGCACATCTCATTTCTTGCTAAGTCAGCTTCAATTAAGTTAGGCATCCTGCACTATCTCAATCATTTTTTTTTCTTTTGTAATGGGGATTTCCACTCACACAGCACTTTTAAAAGAAAGTCAAGTCAGAAGTTCACAATCTTATCAACTCCCCTCTTCTGACTTCCATCTCTTGAGAATCACAATGTTGCGTTTTTCACTATGTTTTACTCCTATTTTCATGTTTACTGTTCTTCTGAACTTGCTAACTGCATGCCTCCCCATACCCTACGACCCCACTACATGCACAAGACTTTCAATTCATCACTCCTTCATCGTCGACACTTGGAATCTGTTGGCATAAATTTTGCCTCTTCTGGTGGTGAATCTTATAATGTTCCATTTTCTTTGAGCTGCTCATGGCTTTGTCCCTGTGCCAAGATATCTTCCCCAGGCCCCGATGACAACCCATATTCCTTTTTGCGCCATATGTTAAATGAAGCTTTTACCTTTTTACTTGACCTTCATAATTTTATTTGGAATACCGGTGATTTTTCATTTTCTTGGCGTGTTGCTGTGGTTATCCCCATTCTAAAGCCTGGAAAAGATTATCAGTTATTGACCAATTACCGTCCAATTTCCTTAACATCATGCATTTGTAAGTTGCTGGTAATTGGCAGGCTTATGTGGTAGTTCAAGAGAGAGATTACCTGACACCTGTTCAGTACGGTTTTAAGAAAATGTCTATGACTGTTGCTTTATTGTCTCTGGAATCTTCCATTTGTGAGGCATTTGTTAATAAGCATCACCATGTCATAGTCTTTTTTGATTTAGAGAAAGGTCACGACACAGCCTGGCGTCATGGCATTTTACTTAATCTGTTCGAATTTAGTCTCCGTGGCCGACTCCCTATTTTTATGTAACAATTATTTTTATCTCGTCTTATTTTTTACTGGTACGGGTTGGTGACGATCTGTCAGGAGTCTCCCACTTGAAAATGGCGTGCTGCAAGGAAGTATACTTAGTGTCACTTTTCGCTGTAACTATAGACAGTGTCACACTTTTCGCTGTAACTATAAATAATGTCATTGCTGTACCTCCGGAAGGAATTCGTGGTAGCTTACATGTCGATGACTTGTCTATCTCCATTTTTTTTTTGTAGTGCGGATGGCACTGACATAAAAGAAGCTGCGGGTGGCAAGCAGTAGGATTTCTCACTGGGCCACAACTCTGGGATTTCGTTTCTCGGCTTCGAAGACTGTCGCCATGCAATTTTGCCGCTTTCGTGGTGCTCACCGTGAACCAGACTTAATAACAACAGGAGGGCAGATCGATACTCGCGAAAACTACCAGTACTCAACCGTTGGAACGCGATGGAGGCAAAGGGAGATGGAAGTTATATCAAATTCGGTCATGGCAGACCTAACCCGATATCCAAAAGGCTTAGAAATGCATCATGTAATGGTGAACGTGCATCATGAGAAAATGTAGTACAAGTGACAGACTCAGGAAGGCGATGGATTCGATACCAACACCTTATTACTAGAGAATGACGGCGTAGGTCTAATGGCAAGATACCAGCGTCCACCACCATTAAGCTAGGGGTTGGGGATGAGCGAAACGCACCAGTTGCAGGCGAATACCAGTATGGTGCAGCGCATCTAACATAGATTTCACATAGATTTCACAACCGTACTCTATTTTAGAAAAAAAAAGAAATAATAATAATAATAATAATAAATAAAAACAAACAAAAAAATAAATAAATAAATAAAAATTCGTTGCAAGGCGAGGAGTGTCTGTCTGTCAGTGGCCCAAGAAGTATGAGCCAAAAATTCTTAGAAGTGGAAGCACCTTCATGCATGCTGCCTTAATATAACGAAGGTGGGGTACCCAAGTCAGGCGACTGTCAAATGTAAGTCTTATGAAACAAATTTCTTGCACACTTCTTGTCCTATCCACTCCTATGCTGATGATACCACCCTGCACTTTTCCACGTCTTTTCATAGACGTCCAACCCTTCAGGAGGTAAACATATCACGCAGGGAAGCCACAGAACGCCTGACTTCTGATCTTTCTAAAATTTCTGATTAGGGCAGAGCAAACTTGGTATTGTTCAATGCCTCAAAAACTCAATTCCTCCTTCTATCAACTCGACACAACCTTCCAGACAACTATCCCCTCTTCTTCAGTGACACTCAACTGTCCCCCTCTTCTACACTGAACATCCTCGGTTTGTCCTTTACTTATAATCTGAACTGGAAACTTCACATCTCATCTCTAACTAAAACAGCTTCTATGAAGTTAGGTGTTCTGAGACGTCTCCGCCAGTTTTTCTCACCCCCCCAGCTGCTAACTCTGTACAAGGGCCTTATCCGTCCATGTATGGGGTATGCTTCACATGTCTGGGGGGTTCCACTCATACTGCTCTTCTAGACAGGGTGGAATCAAAAGCTTTTCGTCTCATCAACTCCTCTCCTCTAACTGACTGTCTTCAGCCCCTCTCTCACCGCCGCAATGTTGCATATCTAGCTGTCTTCTACCGCTATTTTCATGCCAACTGCTCCTCTGATCTTGCTAACTGCATGCCTCCCCTCCTTCCGCGGCCTCGCTGCACAAGACTTTCTTCTTTCTCTCACCCCTATTCTGTCCACCTCTCTAACGCAAGAGTTAACCAGTATTCTCAATCATTCATCCTTTTCTCTGGTAAACTTTGGAACTCCCTGCCTGCTTCTGTATTTCCACCTTCCTATGACTTGAATTCCTTCAAGAGGGAGGTTTCAAGACACTTATCCACCAATTTTTGACCACTGCTTTGACCCTTTTATGGGACTGGCATTTCAGTGGGCATTTTTTTTATTAGATTCTTGTTGCCCTTGGCCAGTATCCTTCCTACATAAAAAAAAAAACACACCAGATTTTTCTGTCATATGACAGAATGTCTGGGTTAGGGTGAACACGAATGGAGCAAAAATTCATGGGCATAGTCTATGAAGCCGAGAAATCCCCGATTTGTGGCCCACTGAGAATTCCTGTTGAGTGCCACCTGCAGCTTCCTCTCATTCAGTCACAGCCTGCCCTCTAAAGACAACTCTCTTCCCCGACACAAAACTACAAGCACCTAAAAGCACCTTCACGAAAAAATTTTAAAATCATAATGGCGACTGCTACACCAGCCTCGGAGTCCCCATCTGGGGAGGGGACCATAAATGTCCCCAAGTCGGACTACCTTTCTGTCGACGACCCTAAGTGTCTTGACACTCCCCTGAACTTTTTCTTCATTAACTTCTGCAACATTTGCGGTCTAAGATCTAATTTTCAATCTGTAGAACACCACCTCTCCTCTTCTAAACCTCATCTTCTTTTCCTCACTGAAACTCAGGTGTCTGAGGCAACTGACAGTAGCCCTATTCTGTTCCCTCCTACTTTCTCTATCCTCATTTTCGATCTAAAGCTGGATGCTGCGTTTAAGTGCGCAATGACTTAACCTGCTCTCGTGCCCACGCTCTTGAATCTTCCGAGTTTTCCACCATCTGGCTAGGACTACAGAGTCATTCTCATACTAAATTTATCTGTGCTGTATACCTCTCACCTAACTCCTCTGATTATAAGAAATTCTTTGACTACTTAACTTCCAAAGTGGAGCACATTCTGACCCTCTTCCCTTTTGCAGAGATCTCCATTCTTGGAGACTTCAATGTTCACCGCCAGCTTTGGCTTTCCTTTCGCTTCACTGACCATCCTGGTGAACTAGCCTACAACTTTGCTGTCCTCCATGACCTAAAGCAATTGGTGCAATACCCTACTCATATTCCTGATCGTCTTGGAGATACACCCAACATTCTTGACCTTTTCCTGACCTGTAATCCTTCTGCTTATGCTGTCACCCTTTCTTCTCCGTTGGGCTCCTCCGATCACAATCTCATATCTTTATCTTGTCCTATCGCTCCAATCCTCTGGATTGGAGCGATAGGACAACTAGCGATAGGACAACTAGCGATAGGCAAAATGCCTCTGGCATTTTGCCTCTGCTAGTTGGGGGGACCTGAGGAGGTATTTTGCTGATTTTACTTGGAATGACTACTGCTTCCGTGTCAGAGACCCGTCTTTGTGTGCTGAGCGCATAACAGAGGTGATAGTGTCTGGCATGGAGGCGTACATTCCTCACTCTTTTTCTTTTCCTAAACCTTCTAAACCTTGGTTTAACACAGCTTGTTCTCGTGCTATACATGGTAGAGAGGTAGCCAAAAACTTTTTCATTGAAAGAAAATGTCAAAACCTTTCAAGATCTAACTCCCCTCGTGATTTCTGGCATCTAGTAAAAAATATCTCCAATAACTTTGCTTCCCTCCTCTATTTCAACCAGATGGCACCACTGCTATCACATCTATTTCTAAAGCTGAACTCTTCGGTCAAACCTTTGCTAAAAACTACCTTGGACGATTCTGGGCTTATTCCTCTCTCTCCTCCACCCTCTGACTACTTCATGCCACGTATTAAAATTCTTCGCAATGATGTTTTCCATGCCCTTGCTGTCCTAAACCCTCGGAAGGCTTATGGACCTGATGGGGTCCCTCCTATTATTCTCCGAAACTGTGCCTCCGTGCTTGCACCTTTCCTAGTTAAAGCTCGTCCCCATGGGGGTCACTCGTTTTAAAAAGTGGCCTCTCATGATTCGAAATTTTGTACATGGCGGAGCTAAAACCTCCCTCCACAACGCATCCCAGCCCAGACACTCAACCATCCACCACAGGACGACTTTTGGTGAGCAGCACCGTTGACCCATATCGGCAGCCTAACTGGAAACCATTTAGTATGGTCCCTCATGGGACCATACTAAATGCTGGCAAGGGTAGCCCTCTCCCCATAAATAGGGCGAAGCAAGGGTCCCCCACCGCGACTATGGGAGCCTAATTTTTTTTTTTTTTTTTTTATGTAGGGAAGGATACTGGCCAAGGGCAACAAAAATCTAATAAAAAAAAATGCCCACTGAAATGCCAGTCCCTTAAAAGGGTCAAAGCAGTGGTCAAAAATTGGTGGATAAGTGTCTTGAAACCTCCCTCTTGAAGGAATTCAAGTCATAGGAAGGTGGAAATACAGAAGCAGGCAAGGAGTTCCAGAGTTTACCAGAGAAAGGGATGAATGATTGAGAATACTGGTTAATTCTTGCGTTAGAGAGGTGGACAGAATAGGAGTGAGAGAAAGAAGAAAGTCTTGTGCAGCGAGGCCGCGGGAGGAGGGGAGGCATGCAGTTAGCAAGATCAGAAGAGCAGTTGGCATGAAAATAGCGGTAGAAGACAGCTACTTATGCAACATTGCGGCGGTGAGAGAGGGGCTGAAGACAGTCAGTTAGAGGAGAGGAGTTGATGAGACGAAAAGCTTTTGATTCCACCCTGTCTAGAACAGCAGTATGAGTGGAAGCCCCCCAGACATGTGAAGCATACTCCATACATGGACGGATAAGGCCCTTGTACAGAGTTAGCAGCTGGGGGGGTGAGAAAAACTGGCGGAGACGTCTCAGAACACCTAACTTCATAGAAGCTGTTTTAGCTAGAGATGAGATGTGAAGTTTCCAGTTCAGATTATAAGTAAAGGACAGACCGAGGATGTTCAGTGTAGAAGAGGGGGACAGTTGAGTGTCATTGAAGAAGAGGGGATAGTTGTCTGGAAGATTGTGTCGAGTTGATAGATGGAGGAATTGAGTTTTTGAGGCATTGAACAATACCAAGTTTGCTCTGCCCCAATCAGAAATTTTAGAAAGATCAGAAGTCAGGCGTTCTGTGGCTTCCCTGCGTGATATGTTTACCTCCAGAAGGGTTGGACGTCTATGAAAAGACGTGGAAAAGTGCAAGGTGGTATCATCAGCATAGGAGTGGATCGGACAAGAAGTTTGGTTTAGAAGATCATTAATGAATAATAAGAAAAGAATGGGTGACAGGACAGAACCCTGAGGAACACCACTGTTAATAGATTTAGGAGAAGAACAGTGACCGTCTACCACAGCAGCAATAGAACGGTCAGAAAGGAAACTTGAGATGAAGTTACAGAGAGAAGGATAGAAACCGTAGGAGGGTAGTTTGGAAATCAAAGCTTTGTGCCAGTCTCTATCAAAGGCTTTTGATATGTCCAAGGCAACAGCAAAAGTTTCACCAAAGTCTCTAAAAGAGGATGACCAAGACTCAGTAAGGAAAGCCAGAAGATCACCAGTAGAGCGGCCTTGACGGAACCCATACTGGCGATCAGATAGAAGGTTGTGAAGTGATAGATGTTTAAGAATCTTCCTGTTGAGGATAGATTCAAAAACTTTAGATAAGCAGGAAATTAAAGCAATAGGACGGTAGTTTGAGGGATTAGAGCGGTCACCCTTTTTAGGAACAGGTTGAATGTAGGCAAACTTCCAGCAAGAAGGAAAGGTAGATGTTGACAGACAGAGCTGAAAGACTTTGACTAGGCAAGGTGCAAGCACGGAGGCACAGTTTCGGAGAACAATAGGAGGGACCCCATCAGGTCCATAAGCCTTCCGAGGGTTTAGGCCAGCGAGGGCATGGAAAACATCATTACGAAGAATTTTAATACGTGGCATGAAGTAGTCAGAGGGTGGAGGAGAGGGAGGAACAAGCCCAGAATCATCCAAGGTAGAGTTTTTAGCAAAGGTTTGAGCAAAGAGTTCAGCTTTAGAAATAGATGTGATAGCAGTGGTGCCATCTGGTTGAAGTAGAGGAGGGAAAGAAGAAGAAGCAAAGTTATTGGAGATATTTTTGGCTAGATGCCAGAAATCACGAGGGGAGTTAGATTTTGAAAGGTTTTGACATTTTCTGTTAATGAAGGAGTTTTTGGCTAGTTGGAGAACAGACTTGGCATGGTTCCGGGCAGAAATATAAAGTGCATGAGATTCTGGTGAAGGAAGGCTTAAGTACCTTTTGTGGGCCACCTCTCTATCATGTATAGCACGAGAACAAGCTGTGTTAAACCAAGGTTTAGAAGGTTTAGGACGAGAAAAAGAGTGAGGAATGTACGCCTCCATGCCAGACACTATCACCTCTGTTATGCGCTCAGCACACAAAGACGGGTCTTTGACACGGAAGCAGTAGTCATTCCAAGGAAAATCAGCAAAATACCTCCTCAGGTCCCCCCAACTAGCAGAGGCAAAACGCCAGAGGCACATTCGCTTAGGGGGATCCTGATAATAATAGGCTCAGTCCTAATAATAGGACTGAGCCTCTTGCACCTGAAATGTTAGAAACTCGGAGGAAATCAGGTACAGCATGGAGAGGTATGTAGTATCCCTGTCAACCTCTATGACAACAACCGCGGAGGCAGCTTTGGAATTTATTTAGTGCTTCAAGATGCAACATTTTTTAAGGTAATTGATTATGAACGGGAGACGTCATCCACTTCCACATTGCCTGGAAATGGATTGATTCCAGTGGATTACGTCTCCCACTGCAGTTCAACACTAAGAAGTCACGAACCTGCACCTACTTGTATTATGAGATTCAGACACATTACTCAGACACATTATTCAGACCATTACTCATTCTGCCTGGAGATATCTCGAGTGAAATGTCGCATATAATAAGCTATCTTTTGGATAGCTCCTTGGAGGCCTGTTGCTCAAAAAGGAGTTTCCTAGAAAGACAAAGAATTCAGCAGAAGTTGAATAATGCAATAATAGACGTAGCATTCAACCTTGTTTAAAATTTATTTCCTGACTGCACCAATATATTTTCTCGTAATTAATCATTCACATCTCTTTCTGACGCTCAGTAATTTACTGATGAAAATTCACTTCATTCATATGTCTCTCAAGTGCTGATAATGGATGCTGATCAGGAATATATTTATATAATTAACTTCAAATATGAGATTAGGTATTAATCTTTAATAATAATGATGTGTTTCTATTTATATGATTTCATTTTCCTCTTTCCTTTTATACTCTCTTTTCCTTTAGTTTATAATACCCTACAAGTGCCAGTGTTGTATGCAGGTCACTATTATACTAGTATCAGCAAAGTTAGTTTGCTAAAACAGTATTTTCAAGTAGAAAAATCACATAATTGATCATTGGTTTCATTTTATTTTGATTTATCTTCGATATGATCTAATTTCCTACACATTTGTAATATTACAAAACTTCATAAATTATAGACATAAAAATATATTTAAGCACATATTACAAGTGATGGTGAATCAGTGTAGTTTACCCAGACGAAGTTATCATCATTATACTCACCGTTATTCTCTTCTCTCTCTCTCTGGTTCTGTTTAGTGATGTTTAATTCAGTAAAAATTAGTAGAGATATGTAAACACCAGATCACTAGAGTTTCCGTGTATTTACAAGATTTACACACAGTGGTAAGACTGCCACCACCTAACAAGCACTCGAGCGTCGCTACCACCCGTCTGCCGGTGTAAGTGACACTTCCGATTTTCGTGTAGCCAATCAGCACGCAGACCACATCGCCAAACGTAAGATTCAGTGCTGCCAACACGGCATGTAATGACATCAATATTGCCTGTGGTTCAGTGCGGGTCTAGCAGTCAGTTGTATTAGAAGTATACGCACTTGTTCACTGAGGCGTTGCCAGATGTCGCCAAGCTACATTAGTCAGTTTATACACACACACACACACACACACACACGTATGCATACATACTCATATACAATATATATATATATATATATATATATATATATATATATATATATATATATATATATATATATATATATATATATATATATATATATATATATATATATATATATATATATATATATATATATATATATATAATGGAGAGAGAGAGAGAGAGAATTTCGTTTGTAGAATATATTAACTAAGCAGACATCAATTACTTATGAAATAATCGCAATAATACTGAAGTAACTAAATTTAGTAGTTAGTTATTTATTTAGTATTTGGATAAATGATTTTTAAGTTGTCTTTTTGAGTTTTCAGTTGTTTGTGATTTTGTTATTTAGTAGAGGCTACCTGCTTTATATAAGCAGGTGATGTTATTTAGTGTGGTAAACTATGGTATTTTAGATCACTCAGCAGGATGTCACGTCTGAAGTTATCTAAAATTCCTCTAAAAATTATGCGCACATGGGGTTCCCGCATGCGTGAACAGCATGCCAGACCTATGATTCCATGCCTCATTTATGATCTGCCGTCAAGGAGTGAGGATTTCTTTGCTGGTCTGATGATGAATTAGGTAGATGATATATTCGGCTCATGGTAAGGACAAACAGGGTGAATGGAGTGATTGAAAAAAAAAAAAAAAAGAGGAAGATCTGAAAGAGGGAAGAATTCAACTTTTCTAGGTATTGAGAAAGCGTACAACTGTGAGACTCTGTGGATAGGAGAGTGTTGTATAAATTCAGAAAACATTTCCTTGGATGAGAAAGTTGTTAGGATGTGACAGTAGAAACTTTTAGAAAATCTAAGATAGAACACATTCAGGGTGCCTGAGGTATTACAGAGCTAGGATCAGGCTTCAGGGAATAACAGTGAACAAACAGAAACGAGAAATATACAAGTGAAATATATATATATATATATATATATATATATATATATATATATATATATATATATATATATATATATATATATATATATATATATATATATATATGAATGTGAGAAAAAAGAACCAGTAAATGGAAATGTGGGTTGAAAAGCTGAGAGTGCTTTTGAGAGTTATGAAGTGTGGGAGTATGAAATATGTAAGATGAAGATAAACATGTGTGGGAAGAGAAGAGAATATAAAAGGGGTGTGAAAGACAAAAACATTACTTGTATGTAAGAGGTATGAGTGTGCCAGAAGAGATATTTAATGGAAAGATGGAAAGAATGCTAGTAGGTAGATGGAGTAGGTATTGAGGCTGAGTGGTGAGTGGAGGAGTAACAATCATGTTATTGTGTATGAAATAAAGATAACTTAATGAGGAAGGATGAGAGGTGGTAATAGGTAGTTAATCGAGCTTCTTTGTCAAGGCCTATCCATCTTTTCATTAGCTAATACTCATCTTCCCACTATCGTTACTCCTATCATACACAGTATAATCTGATCCCTCAGACATACTTCACACTACCTTTGTGTCCAACATATTCTTAGTTTTTCATCCACGGCTATGTAATCAATCATACTCCTTGTCCAGATGTATCTGTGGATCATCCTATGCTGGAAGCAGGAATTTGCCAAAAAATAACCCCCTTTCTGCACATAGGTACACCAAGTGTTTACCGTCCACCAAATGCTCACTGTTGTCATTTACTCCATCTACGCACCACTATCCAACTACTCGTATACCTCAACTCCTCTAACCCTTCCATTCATATCCTTACTTATCACTACCTGTCTTCTCTCAAGTTTCTTGATATAGTCATTCACGTAATTCCTTCTTATCTCTTCTCCCTTTTCCATTCCTCACATTCACTGGTACATACACACATACATATGTGTACTTCACTCTTCATGTAACCTTTTGACAAATATGTAGAAGTGCATTTAAGATATGAGTAGGATTATTGCCAGGATATTTATTTAGTACAAGGCAGCAGCAACAACACTGAAAAAAAAAAATCGCCAGACAATGATGCTACATGACGCGTAACTTCTGATCTTTCTATAATTTTTAAAACGGGACAGAGCAAACCTTGCGTTATTCAATGACTCAAAACCTCAATTTCTACATTTGTCTGCTCGACACAACCATCCAGATAGCTTTCCCCATTACTTCATTGACACACGACTATCTCTGTACTCAACATTACTCTACATCCTCGGGCTATTCTTCACTAAAACTCTTAACTGAAAGTTACACATCTCATCTCTTGCTAAGTCAGCTTCAATTAAGTTAGGCATCCTGCACTATCTCAATCATTTTTTTTCTTTTGTAATGGGGATTTCCATTCACACAGCACTTTTAAAAGAAAGTCAAGTCAGAAGTTCACCATCTTATCAACTCCCCTCCTCTGACTTCCATCTCTTGAGAATCACAATGTTGCGTTTTTCACTATGTTTTACTCCTATTTTCATGCTTACTGTTCTTCTGAACTTGCTAACTGCATGCCTCCCCATACCCTACGACCCCACTATATGCACAAGACTTTCAATTCATCACTCCTTCATCGTCGACACTTGGAATCTGTTGGCATAAATTTTGCCTCCTCTGGTGGTGAATCTTATAATGTTCCATTTTCTTTGAGCTGCTCATGGCTTTGTCCCTGTGCCAAGATATCTTCCCCAGGCCCCGATGACAACCCATATTCCTTTTTGCGCCATATGTTAAATGAAGCTTTTACCTTTTTACTTGACCTTCATAATTTTATTTGGAATACCGGTGATTTTTCATTTTCTTGGCGTGTTGCTGTGGTTATCCCCATTCTAAAGCCTGGAAAAGATTATCAGTTATTGACCAATTACCGTCCAATTTCCTTAACATCATGCATTTGTAAGTTGCTGGTAATTGGCAGGCTTATGTGGTAGTTCAAGAAAGAGATTACCTGACACCTGTTCAGTACGGTTTTAAGAAAATGTCTATGACTGTTGCTTTATTGTCTCTGGAATCTTCCATTTGTGAGGCATTTGTTAATAAGCATCACCATGTCATAGTCTTTTTTTGATTTAGAGAAAGGTCACGACACAGCCTGGCGTCATGGCATTTTACTTAATCTGTTCGAATTTAGTCTCCGTGGCCGACTCCCTATTTTTATGTAACAATTATTTTTATCACGTCTTATTTTTTACTGGTACGGGTTGGTGACGATCTGTCAGGAGTCTCCCACTTGAAAATGGCGTGCTGCAAGGAAGTATACTTAGTGTCACTTTTCGCTGTAACTATAGACAGTGTCACACTTTTCGCTGTAACAATAAATAATGTCATTGCTGTACCTCCGGAAGGAATTTGTGGTAGCTTACATGTCGATGACTTGTCTATCTCCATTTTTTTTTTTTTTTGTAGTGCGGATGGCACTGACATAAAAGAAGCTGCGGGTGGCAAGCAGTAGGATTTCTCACTGGGCCACAACTCTGGGATTTCGTTTCTCGGCTTCGAAGACTGTCGCCATGCAATTTTGCCGCTTTCGTGGTGCTCACCGTGAACCAGACTTAATAACAACAGGAGGGCAGATCGATACTCGCGAAAACTACCAGTACTCAAGCGTTGGAACGCGATGGAGGCATAGGGAGATGGAAGTTATATCAAATTCGGTCATGGCAGACCTAACCCGATATCCAAAAGGCTTAGGAATGCATCATGTAATGGTGAACGTGCATCATGAGAAACTGTAGTACAAGTGACAGACTCAGGAAGGCGATGGATTCGATACCAACACCTTATTACTAGAGAATGACGGCGTAGGTCTAATGGCAAGATACCAGCGTCCACCACCATTAAGCTAGGGGTTGGGGATGAGCGAAACGCACCAGTTGCAGGCGAATACCAGTATGGTGCAGCGCATCTAACATAGATTTCACATAGATTTCACAACCGTACTCTATTTTAGAAAAAAAAATAAATAATAATAATAATAATAAATAAAAAACAAACAAATAAATAAATAAATAAATAAAAATTCGTTGCAAGGCGAGGAGTGTCTGTCTGTCAGTGGCCCAAGAAGTATGAGCCAAAATTCTTAGAAGTGGAAGCACCTTCATGCATGCTGCCTTCATATAACGAAGGTGGGGTACCCAAGTCAGGCGACTGTCAAATGTAAGTCTTATGAAACAAATTTCTTGCACACACCAGATTTTTCTGTCACATGACAGAATGTCTGGGTTAGGGTGAACACGAATGCAGCAAAAATTCATGGGCATAGTCTATGAAGCCGAGAAATCCCTGATTTCTGGCCCACTGAGAATTCCTGTTGAGTGCCACCTGCAGCTTCCTCTCATTCAATGACATCTGAGCTGCAGAAACAGAGATAGACAAGTCATCGACATATAACCTACCAAGAACTCTTTCCGGAAGTACACCAATGACATTATCTATAGCTATAGCGAAAAGTGTGACATTTCCGGCACATCTTCAAGTGGGCGTACTCTTA
Source organism: Scylla paramamosain (assembly GCF_035594125.1). Lineage (NCBI taxonomy): Eukaryota > Metazoa > Arthropoda > Malacostraca > Decapoda > Portunidae > Scylla > Scylla paramamosain. Next base: position 8,527,699 of record NC_087172.1, read on the forward strand.
ACAGATCGCCACCAAAACGTGCCCGTAAAAAACGAATGTTCTATAAAAAAAAACGGGGAGTCATCCACAAAGACCAAACAAACAAAGTAAAATGCGATGACGCCAGGCTGTGTTGTAAGCTTTCTCTAAATAAAAAAAAGACTGGCATAGTGTTACTTATTAGCAAATGCCTCACAAATGGAAGACAAATAATGGCTCACAAATGGAGACAATAAAGCAGCAGTCGTAGATCGCATTTTCTGGAAACAATGAACAGGAGACAATTAATTCCCTCTCTCTAAATATTACATAAGCCTGATATTCACCACCAATGCATGAAATTAAAAAAATGAAGCGATAATTGATCATTAGCTGATGATTTTTCTATGCTTTGGAATGGGAATAATCACAGCCACACCCCAAGAAGATGGAAAATCACCGGTATTCAAATAAAGTTATAGAGGTCGAGTAAAAACGTAAAAGTTTCATCGGGCATGTGGCACAAAAAAGGAATATGGGATGTCATTGGGAACCAGGGATGAATCATAGCACTGGGAAACAGACATGCGTAGCTCAGACCGATAAAATGGGATATTATAAGACTCCACCAGGGAGGCAAAATTGACGCCAGCAGATTGTAAATGTCGACAATGAAGTGTCATAGGTGTTGGGTCCTTTCTAAAGACACTTGCAAAGTACTCAGGAAACAGGTCAGCAACTGTCTTCGGGTCTGCCACCATGTCCCCATCAAGGGATAAAACAGGTGGGGGAGGAGCAGTGTACTTTCTAGATATTTTGTGGACTCTGTTGAATACCTCGGTGAGTGGTGTGCGAACTGTGATGGAAGAGACAATGCTTCCAAGACTCCTGCCGAATCCTCCTTAAAATGCGGCGAGCATGGGCACGCGCTCGTCGAAAAGCCTCCAAACAGTGGACGTCCCAACGATACCGTTGAAGGGGAGAAAAAGCGGCACGCTTTTCTTGAACAGCGGCTGTACAATCCGCATTCCATCATGGAACGGTATGGTTAGGAAATTAGGGATGTACTGAATAGCATCGGAGTGCAAGACATCAGTTAAGTGTGTTGAAGCCGCATCACAGTTTCCTATCTCATCCAATGAGCCGGCAATGGTGTTGAGATCTTTCAATAGGTGCCAATCTAGCCACCATCGGGGAGGACGTGACTGTGGTGCAGAATCAGTTGATTCCAATAAAATTGGGATCCAATCCAAAAAAAATAAAATTGGGATCAAATCCAAAAAAGAAATAGAGATACAAAGAGAGAGAGAGAGAGAGAGAGAGAGAGAGAGAGAGAGAGAGAGAGAGAGAGAGAGAGAGAGAGAGAGAGAGAGATCTATTGTTGTAAAAATACCAGTTTGACTGTGGAAATGGGTCACGTCTCTGGAGTATAAAATCTTCAATCTTGAATCCTCAATAAAAAGAAACAATTAAAATACCACGAGGATTGACAGCGTCATCATCCCACAAAGGATGGCGACCACTGGTCTCCCAATAAAATAAGAAGAAAAGGAAGATCATTTAAAAGATTATCAAATTAATTTCTCTCGATAGGAATACTGGGAGGCAGATACATACTGCACAATGAATAAACAAAAAAAAAAAATTATAAAAATTTAATAGCAACAACCTACAGCGACGGGTGAGTATGGAGGTGAACAAAAGGAATATCATTGCGAATAAAATTAACAGTGCCACCGTGGTGGCCCTGACCAGGAAATGGAGTGGAGAAGAAAGTACGATGCCCAGGAGGACCAAAGTGAGTTGATTCTCCGATCATTGTCTCTTGTAGACAAATGGAAGCTGGAGAAAACCTAGAGATCAACACCCGGGGTTCCTCCCAGAAGGCATACAAACCGCGACAATTCCACTGCAAGATCTTGAATTTTACTATTTTGAGGGGGTTTTCAGGGAAGCCAGAGAAAGAAGCTTCCCTTTACTAACCTGATTAGTTACCTTACTTGGCTGGCAAGGCTCCTCTGATCGTACGTTATTTGTAGGTACAGAAACCTGAGATTCTGTAACTGGTGTGGGGATAGCTGCTCGCATACAAGTCTCCAAAACTCCTGAAGAGACCGGAGGAGGAGGATTTCTCGACAAAAATGTATCGGTATCGCTCTTGGAGGTAGATTTATTTGGATGACAGGCAGAGAACCCCTCTATATCCATATCAGAATTGGATGAATCACTTTAATTGATTACGTCTGGGTCAGGGATATCTGACGCTCCCACAGGGATTTTCTAAGGGGAGACACCTATTGACTCTAAGGATTCAGCAGATCCTCGGGAACACTTCTCGTAGGACTGAGGAGGAAGCGTGAGATAATTGTTATTATGTTGCTGTGGTGGCTTAAAAGTTTCGGAAGTCGTTCCTGGTTGGGAATCCACGGGGGCGTGGACTTCGAATATATGTACTTTTTGTATGAGGAGTCTGTCATGTAGCTTGGTTGAAAATGCAGAGTAGATGACACTTTCCAAAACAGAAAACGGGTTGCTGGCGGTAACTGAAGGTGCAGCATTCTCACAGGAATGGGCAGAAATGCTTGATGATTGAGAAAGGCGGAAAGGTGTTGCAGCCTCATTATCTTTGGTAGAGGTAGAAAAACTAGAATGGAGGGAGGAGGCGTATGTTTTTGCACCACCATCTTTCTGTCTAAAAAGAAGTTCCCTCTTGGTACTACCAAGACTAATGAATTGAGAATTAATCAGTTGAAGGATGTCCTGCTCAAGATGGTACTTCTTACACTGTCGAGAGCGTAATAGATGAACTTCCCTGCAGAAGAAGAAATAAGGTTTACTGATTTGCATTTGAGAGTAGGGTGGGAGTCAAGGGCAGAGCAGTGACCACTCCGGGGAAGACTTGTACAGTTGTTTCTCCCATTACCGAACTCGTAACACCGGTAACATTGCAATGGACGATCGATGAAAGCCTTTACTGGGAGAGAGAGAGAGAGAGAGAGAGAGAGAGAGAGAGGACTGATCTTAACACGGTCAGGGAGAAAAGAACCATAGAATGTGAGCATTATCATGTTACCTTTGCCTTTAATCTTGGCCACTCGTTGAACATCATCTGAACATAAGTGAAAGATGTCATCTTCTGAGAGTTCGTACAGTCCCTTGTTGTAAATACTTCCTTTACAGTAACTGAATGTTTGGTGTAGCTCGATAGATTCAAAGACTCCATCAGAAGGGCATGATAGATGGAGGAACATCATCGCCTATGTTAAATTTTTAGCTTGGATCAAGACCCATTTGTCATATTTCTTGATGTTATTTGTAGGGAGTACTCCAATCCCCCTTTCTAGATACTTGGTATCGTGAATAAAGTTTCCTTGACTTTCCCTATAATATGCTACAAACCAGTAAGGTGTAGGTGGGTGGCGAACTTTGGGAACTCGTTCTTCATCATCATCAAAGACATTAGGAGAATAATCATTCTCGCTGTCAGCTACAATGCTTCATCGAATGACCTCAGTAATTAAGCTGCTCTCTCCAAAACGCAGAGAGTTTATTGCCTGAAGATGTTGCTTTGGCAGCAACATCTGATGTAAATGTCAGGTAACATCGATTATAGAGAGAATCGCCTTCATAATTTGAGGCGGATACAGAGAACTGTTCCGAAAGGCTTGAGAACTGAGTGAATAGCACGGTATGACATGGAGGCATAGACATTAATGATCATGAGAATGTCAAGACAGGATTCAACAACTCACCCAAGGCGTCTTTCATCTTGGGAAATAACAGCAGAGGGAGTACGAGCTCTCGCCTGCACAACACCATTACAACCAGAGGGTGACGTCTCGAGGGCCTGGTCGACCGCCCCTCAAGAATCAGAGGAGTTCTTGTATTTACCCAGATGGATACTATAAAAATAGATTGGCTCCAGGGACCAAGGGAGACCACCTAATGGGAGAGCGAAGGGAGTGAGCGCTGGCCGCCGTGAATGGGGTACCTTTTCCCCATGGAGGCCACTCATTTAAAAAAGGTGGCCCCTCATGTTTCGCGAAAGTGTATCCACAACGGAGCTAAGACCTCCCCCCACGACGCATCCCAGCCCAGACACCCAACCATTCAACACAGGACGAAAAAGTGGCCCCTCTGATGAGCAGCACCGTTGACCTGTACTGGCAGCCTGACTCTGGGAATCATTTAGTCTGGTTCCTCACTGGCGACCTTGCTAGCATGAGTAGCCCTCTCTCCCTAAGTAGGGCGGAGAAGGGGCTGAAGCCCTCTCTAGCCTCGTTCGCCATGTCGTAAGGTCTTAGGGACATGCAAGTCCGCCCCCCCTACCGCAATGACAAGGAGGATCTCACTAGTGGGGGAAGGGGTAAGGCAGTGAGGGCTGTCGCGAGCGATGAACGATGTGAAGCACACTGAGAACAGAGTGCACTATGCTGAAAGATGGACATGGTAAAGTATGGTACTCTTTAACGAATGAGGTATCACGAGCTGAGATAAACGCTCTCTAGAATTCACAGTAGATACATCACTCGACTTATATAAGAGACCTGACGCAACCGACCTTGCACAGCTTCATCAAGTAGAACTCTATGGCTGTGCGGCACCCTGTAATTGGGGTTTTAAGATTGCTTGGACCCAGGCATCAGATGCAGAGAGTGGGTGATAACGTCTGTGTGCCCCAGAGGTTCGTCAGGGAGTGAGATAACATTCCTGAAAGAATTTAGGAGAGCGAATAATTCTTGTTGAGATTCTGGGAAATCAAGAACAGATATGTGATTTTTCATGATAGGCGGCAGATACGACATGTTATGGCTGTCAGATGCAGATATATTATTGATAGAGGAAGAAGGTAAATCATCCAAGGTTACAACTTTCTCAGAGTAAGGCAAGGCTTCTCCGAGTAGCACACCTGCTTTGAGCTTGACAAGCATAGATGTGACATTTTTCAGCCCGATTTTGCAAAATCCATTGTCATTGTTGGTAGCAATAACAAATTCTAACTCATCACCTTTACATGGAGATTGCTGTTCAAAGCAGAGGATATCAGTGCCTGATACAGCAGACAAACTTAGCGTTCACAACATATAAAGCATATTCAGATAGCGTTACTGGATCTCCTAACACAATGTGGTTACAAAAAGTTATATTGTTGTCAGACTGAAAAGACGATTGAGAAGGAGATTGTGAAACAAACGAGCTAGATGATGCAACATGAGAATCCCGTGGGGATAATGTCTGGTCGCTAGGAGAAGGAAGAGTTGCGACTGACGTTACCACACCAGCAAGAGGAGTATCATAGGGGAGAACAGGAATATAAGTATCCTCTTGAGCGATTTCATTGGCAGCAGGGAATAAGTTCACGTCATACTTGCACATGGTGTTGAAGCTTATGAAAAGATTAGCTTTGAAAGAGACATTTGATACATTGTAGAAATAATCAGATACGTCTGGCTCCTGGGGTGATAAGGAAAGTGATAAGAGTACTTTTTCCGTGAGGTAAGACAATTTTCCCTGATATACTCGTACCATCGATATTAATATCAGTAGGTAATGCAGTGATATGATTCTGAGAAGAGAAAGAGTCTTCGAAATACATCCATCTTGATAAGGTTATCAGCAGCACCTGCGTCAAAGAAAGCTTTGTATGATGCAGAGTGACACGTAACATCTGTGACAATGCCATTAAATAATCCATCATATCTAATGTTAAATGAAGGAAGTGCCAAGTTAGGATGATGTGTGAAGCATACCTTGTGCTATGTAGATTGTTTAGATGCATAAGAAAGTGATGATTTAATAATTGATGATGTTATGATGGATTGGCCAGAGAAGGGCGCGGGACGTTTCCCGACGGTAATTGTAGAGCAATCTGAGACTGAGCATGATAATGCTTGCGGTCTTGCGAGAAATAACCTACCCTTTTGTGGAACGAACTATCAAGAACAACCTTGCACTGCGCGATAACATGACCAGATAGTTTACAAGTTTGCAACTTTACAAGTAACATATCTGGACCTCGATTTCGATCTAGCATAGTGGTCTCTGTGTGAAGGATAAAGTCTAGCGTAAAAACGTCAGCGAGAAGGTGAAGGAGGACGAGAAGGCAGGTCAGGAGCTGAGATGGAGCGTCAAGTATCTGAACAGCCTCAGAGCTGAGAGGAGGACGCTTATCAGAAATTACTTTGCAGACATCATATACTCGTATGTAATCTGTATTCTTGAATTCGATGTTGCTTGCGACATGGAAGTTGAGAGCATCAAGGAAGGTGGTGAACAAGAGATAAGCTTTGAGTCTTTTTAACTCATCCTTAGACAGTGAGTCACCAATAAACTAATTTGAATCTTGGAGTTCAGCGATCAGTTCCGAGTTCAGGGAGGGAGCAATGTTTTCTGGCTTGTAAGGATTAGTATGTGTGCTGTATGATGAATTTCGAGAGTTTGAGGAGAGAATGGGTGGCTCCAAGCTTTGAATGACTCTGGAAATTATTTCTGAACTGAGTGAAGTCATCAAAGGCAGTGAGGGAAGCGAATTTATCTGATTTTACCAACAGGCCAGCGAGACTCGAAGACTAGTGACAGATACGATGTTTTTTCCTTATCAAATATGGCTGAACGTCTGGTACATTCCTCCTCAGTCCTCTGAATAAACTGATGAACAGTTTCTGCACCAGCTCCAGAGAAATTAGGAAGTTGATATTTATGAATAAAGGTGGTGTTTTCAACAGACATTGTGGCAGATACTGATGAAGATGACAGTGCAGACTGAGACCGTGTTTTCATAAAACGTGTGTGTCACAGAAGAATAGATGAATAAACATGCACTGAGATATCACACACACACACACATAATAACACACAATATGATAAACACAGAACAACAACGGATAGGCAGACAGACAAATAAATAGACAGACAAGTAGATCGGCAACAGAAAAAGGAAGACTGGAGAAGACAAGGAAATGAATGAGAATTGAAATGAATGCTTAAATTTACAGTGAACATAAGAACATAAGAACATAAGAAATAAGGGAAGCTGCAAGAGGCAAGACGTGGCAGTCTCTGTATGAAATATAGCTACCTATTTCCACCTATCATCCCCATCCATAAACCCATCTAATCTTCTCTTAAAGGTTCCTAATGTCCTAGCACTACCAACATAATTACTGAGTCCGTTCCATTCATTTACCACTCTATTTGAGAACCAAATTCTTCCTATCTCGTTCTTAAACTTTTTTTTCTTTTTTCAAGCTTGAATCCGTTATTTCTTGTTCTGTCCTGGTTGCTGATCCTACGAATTTTGCTTACGTCTCCCTTGTTATAACCCTTATACCACTTAAAAACTTCTATCAGATCCCTTCTTAACCTACGTCTTCCTAAAGAATGTAAATTTAAGAGCTTCAATTTCACCTCGTAAGGAATACTCCTCAACCCTTGTATCTTTTTAGTCATTCTCCTTTGTACTGATTCTAATACACCTATATCCTTCCTGTAATGTGGTAATCAGAATTGCACAGTGTTGTCTTGATGAGGTCTGACCAGCGCCAAATATAACTTTAATATTTCTTTGGGCCTTCAACGGCTGGATGACTGGAGAACACGGCTGGAAGGACTCAGGGTGGAGACAGGAAGAAATGACCTTGGCGAGTCCGGGAAGGGCGGGCTTCAGCGGCGGAGATAAATGGAGCAGATGAGGGCGCGGTGATCTAGTGTGTACCGCGAACCGGGAATATGACCAGATGAGGCGTGATCTCGAGTACCCAGATGGGAGAGATTGGTGGGGGAGGGGGTGGCTTCAAAAGGAGCTAAGGGACACCCACACCTCAGAATAAAGCAGGGCGGCGACCAGGCAAAGCGAAGAGGGTGAGCAGGAACAGCGTGATGAGCAGGAACGGGGGCGAGGTGCGCGGCGGCAGAAAGGTGCAGCAACCCAGTGTCATGGAGCGGCTCTGCTGGGTCACAGTGGCTTCGCGGGCGAGAGCAGAGATGACTGGGACAGAGCGGGCGCCGGCGAGGTGAGCTGACCCAGGATTTTAGCGTGGTGATGGACAAGCAGGATCAGGGGCCGGATGCTCAAAAGTCTTAAGGACCCTTTAAGTGCTAATGGTCCTTTAAGGGCGATGCTCAAAGCGTAAAAGTCCCTAACAATCAGCGCCAAAGGTCCCTTTAGTAAAGGTTGTTTCGGTACCATCCTTAATATAAAGGCTGCGAACTCTATATACCCTGTGAATCGGCATTATCGGTGTTTTAAAATTATTTCTTCTGATATTCAGTACCAAAAATAATTTTAGGATGGCAGAAGTGTTTTGAGATATGCAGACAGACGGCTCCGCTGCGAACTGGTGGTCGTGCTATTTTTGGCAGGATAGAGTTCCTTGTGATGGAAGAGCTTGATCGTGCTCTAAGGCGATAGACAAGGGATACAGACCCACTCGATGTTCTGCACGTCAGTGATGAACACTTCGATTTTATTGCAGTTTCAACCAGTACACAGTATGTAACTACAGTTCTTCACAGGTTCTTATCTCACTGTTTGGAGCATTTCTAGCCACATTTTACCTTGTCAGAAATTAATAATAAGTTTACCATATGGAGGACCTGTGTGAGGGAGGGGACGAAGGCCCCACCCGCTGTGTTGTTAGGTTAGTTTATTTTATGGGAAGTCCAGGGGGGGGGGCAAAGCCTTATCGTTTAGGTTACAAAATGTTATGTTAGGTTAGTTTACAATATAGGGGTATCCAGGAGGGGCGAAGTCCTGCTCCGGTTAGGAGGTTACAAAATGTGAGGTTAATTTACTTATGAGTGGTGGTCCAGTAGGTTAAGAGGGGTCAGAGGAGCGGAGTACTAGTTGAAACTGCAAATTTACCTACACTTCTGCGTGAAAAAAATCGTGCAGCTGTGCTAGGAACTAGATCCACATGTTGCTCAACCAACTCGTTGTAACACAAGTGTTAAATAACCTGAGATGCTTTGCAAGTGGTGTTTTTCTAAGTGTTGTTGATACAAGTATGTCAAGTGTTTCAAGACGAATAACTGGTGTCACTGAAGCTCTCTACAGGAAAACATTCACAGGGGTTAAGATGCCCAGCGGACTACAAGAACGCACAACTGTAGTAGGAAATATTGAGGAAAACAAGTTTTTGTGAAATGATTGTTATAAAAACACCAAGCCAAAATGGAAATTTTTTACATTAATTGTAATTTTTTTTTTTTCTATGTAGGAGGGACACTGATCAAGGGCAACAAAAATCCGAAAAAAAAATGCCCACTGAAATGCCAGTCCCATAAAAAGGGTCCAAAGCAGCAGTCAAAAACTGAAGGATAAGTGTCTTGAAACCTCCCTCTTGAAGGAATTCAAGTCATAGGAAAGTGGAAATACAAAAGCAGGCAGGGAGTTCCAGAGTTTCCCAAAGAAAGGGATGAATGATTGAGAATACTGGTTAACTCTTGCGTTATACTCTTGCGTGCCATATGGTTGAAATAAAAGAAGGAAAGAAGAAGAAGCAAAGTTATTGGAGATATTTTTAGCTAGATGCCAGAAGTCACGAGGGGAATTAGATCTTGAAAGGTTTTGACACTTTCTGTTAATGAAGGAGTTTTTGGCTAGTTGGAGAACAGACTTGGCATGGTTCCGGGCAGATATCTAAAGTGCATGAGATTCTGGTGATGGAAGGCTTAAGTACTTTTTGTAGGCCACCTCTGTCATGTATAGCATGAGAATTAGCTGTGTAAAACCAAGGTTTGGAAGGTTTAGGTCGAGAAAAAGAGTGAGGAATGTACGCCTCCATGTCAGACATTATCACCTCTGTTATGCGCTCAGCACACAAAGACGGGTCTCTGACACGGAAGCAGTAGTCATTCCAAGGAAAATCAGCAAAATATCTCCTCAGGTCCCCCCAACTAGCAGAGGCAAAACGTCAGAGGCACCTTTGCTTAGGGGGATCCTGAGGAGGGATTGGAGCGATAGGACAAGATACAGAGATGAGATTGTGATCGGAGAAGCCCAACGGAGAAGAAAGGGTGACAGCATAAGCAGAAGGATTACAGGTCAGGAAAAGGTCAAGAATGTTGCGCGTATCTCCAAGACGGTCAGGAATACGAGTAGGATGTTGCACCAATTGTTCTAGGTCGTGGAGGATAGCAAAGTTGAAGGCTAGTTCACCAGGTTGTTCAGTGAAGGGAGAGGAGAGCCAAAGCTGGTGGTGAACATTGAAGTCTGCAAGAATGGAGATCTCAACAAAAGGGAAGAGAGTCAGAATGTGCTCCACTTTGGAAGTTAAGTAGTCAAAGAATTTCTTATAGTCAGAGGAGTTAGGTGAGAGGTATAAAGCACATATAAATTTAGTTTGAGAGTGACTCTGTAGTCGTAGCCAGATGGTGGAAAAATCAGAAGATTCAAGAGCGTGGGCACGAGAGCAGGTTAAGTCATTGCGCACATAAACGCAACATCCAGCATTTTCGCAACATCGAAAATGAGGATAGAGAAAGTAGGAGGAAACAGAAAAGGGGCTACTGTCAGTTGCCTCAGACACCTGAGTTTCAGTGAGGAAAAGAAGATGAGGTTTAGAAGAGGAGATGTGGTGTTCTACTGAACACCACCTTAGACCTTAGACCGCGAATGTTGTAGAAGTTAATGAAGAAAAAGTTGAGGGGAGTGTCAAGACACTTAGGGTCATCGACCGAAAGGCAGTCCGACCTGAGGACATTTATGGTCCCCTCCCCAGATAGGAACTCCGAGGCTGGTGTAGGAGTCGCCATAATAATTTTGAAATTTTTGAGTGAAGGGTGTGTGTGTTATTAGGTGCTTGTAGTTTTGTGTGGAGGAAGAGAGTTGTCTTTAGAGGGCAGGCTATGACTGCCCCCTTGTGTTGTGAGACACAAAGTGTACCATTCCCTTCATTGTCAGGATGTGTGTAATAGTGAACACTTAATCATGAAATATGTTGAAAGATACCCTGGAAATATACACAGCTCATTTATTTGAACAATCTGTAATCTCCGAAGAAAATTACAGCATGGAGGATTAATTGTAATGATGAAAAAGAAAACAAAAATTGTTCTAATACCTTATGAAGTGGGGAAAACCAAAAACTAAGTCAAAGACATTATTTCTTTTAAACTTGTCGCATTTACTGATAAAGATGATAAAGTATAATATAATGACAACATTTATTGTACAATGAAAAATATATTTTTTGCATCACACAAAACTACAGTCATAAGATATTTGCATGGAATGCATGCCAGAGGTAAAAAAATACAATGGTAATGGGGGGGAGGGGGAGGTATCCTAGGATACTTGTAACGGAGATTTGTGCTTCATCCAAAACTAGAGGTATCACAGTCTGAGATCATATAGTAATATTTCAAATAATTTGTAGTTCACATAACTTATGTTTTATCCAGCATAGAAATTTTTTGATCACCATCATCTTATAATGATGGTGATAATGACTACATTTTATCATTATTCAGGAGTGTGTACTACACGAAATTATTTAACTAAGAACTGAGCAGAGGTAGTTCATTAGTTATTTTTGCAGTCGAGTCAATTAAATATCTGAAGGCAATCACACATCATATTGTACATCACAAAGCCTTAACAGTTCTAAATAATGATACATGTATATCACATTATAACTAAAACTGCAAAATCGGATCATAAAATATGGTTATGCCTTACACTTAAATATTTAAACAAATAATGGCTATTTCTTAATGCTAATTATTAATACCTCTTAGTTTTAGCTTATCTATAAATATACATAAAAGAAATACAAACTACAAGAAACTTGCTTAAACTTTATTTTGCTCAACCTGCCACAACCTAACAAAAGTGTCAAATTTGTCTGTAAAGCAGTCAAGTGCTGCTCAACTGGTCCAAAGAGTTCCAATTTTCATACAAAAAATTCTGATGTTTGCATTTGTCATATTTGCATTGCTATTCCCTCTCTGGTATACCTTTGGTATTACATTTGAGCTCTCTGTCGCCTTGGTGGTGATGGAGATTCTTGCTGAGGTTCCTGAACTGTGTCACCATCCCTTGTGTATATCTCCGAGGGAACTAAAGGGGAAGGCACACGGGAAGCCCTAAGGAAGAGGATGTGGACCGCTACACTTCTTCCTCCAGCACAAGCTCAACAGAAGGTGTCCACACACTGCTAAGTGTGCTTGATTTCCGTGGTTACAGGAGCACTTAGCGCTCCCAGCAGAACTGCCTTTCTCTCTTGTACTTCTCTGATGAGTAATAGAACTCTTCCTTTAGCCTTTTAGCCTTTAGCTTGCCAGGGTATGCTTTTCCTCATGCCCAAGTTTACAAACAGCTGATAAATTCCGCGAATGTGATTGGCTGCACGTCACTGTAATACCTGCATTTAATAGGCCGAGACACTCTGACGTCATCAGATGCCATGCTATCTGTACTCCCCAACACAACGTTCCTTTAAGCTAACGAGACGCTAAAAGGAGTTTTGAGCATCGACCTTAGAGATCGCCCTTAAGGTGATTGTATGGTCCCTTAGAGGCGTGCTAAGGGAGAGTTTTGAGCATCCGGCCCCAGGACTACGATTTGCCACGCCGATAGCGATACATACACGATTCTATGTGATGAAGAAGACGCCTCGCAAATTGGTCTTAGCGTGTACTAGATTTTGAGAAAGTCGAGAGGTTTGTCTGTTCCTCGATCGCACAGTATCGCAGCACACCACTTTGTTCTAATGGCAGCTGGATAACGCTGGCCACCACTTTGTACTAAATTGATTTCCTGGATGTTGCTGGAGATGCTGGTGACAGGATAGATGATGGTGGTTCGTTGATTCTCCGATGAACAACTGGAGTACATGGGTAGTGGGTTAGATTATGGTTGATTGTGTGAGTGAAGGTAACACAACAGACAAATGCACTTCCTTGATTTAACGATGGACAGAGATGAACACGCGCGATATCGAAACACAGATTTCGACGGACGTGACGATGTTTGACTCTCTTTCTGAACTGTGTCTGGGTCCTTATTAATACACACTTTGAAAGCTAAAAGTTACTCTCAAAGTAAAAGATTACTTTCAATGTTCCTTCTAACTCCTAAAACGGGTCTCAAAATTGTGAGTTTACTCCTAAAAGTGCTCTCAAAGTGGCTGAAAGACAAAAGTACCCCGGAGGGACTTTTACAGAGTTAGGAGTAAAGCTTGTTTTGTCAACAAAGGCGAAATATACATGCATACATGTATACACATCTGTGTGTGCATGTATTTGTGTAATATATATATATATATATATATATATATATATATATATATATATATATATATATATATATATATATATATATATATATATATATATATATACAACTCTGTTCCTTCATACAAAAGTACAAGCACCTAATTACACACACACCCTTCACTCAAAATTCAAAATTATCATGGCGACTCCTACATCAGCCTCGGAGACCCCATCTGGGGAGGGGACCATAAATGTCCCCAGGTTAGACTACTCTTTTGATATGGAACCAAAGTGTCTTGACACCCCGCTCAATTTTTTCTTCATTAACTTCTACAACATTCGAGGTCTTAGATCTAATTTTCAATCTGTAGAACACCACCTCTCCTCTACTAAACCTAACCACCTTTTCCTCACTGAAACTCAGGTTTCTAAAGAAACTGACTGTAGCACCTTTTCCATTTCCTCCTTCTTTCTCTATCCTCATTTTCAATCCAAAGGTGGATGTTGCGCCTATGTGCGCAATGACGATTTAACCTGCCCTCGTGCTCACGCTCTTGAATCTTCCGAGTTTTCCACCATCTGGCTACGACTACAGAGTCACTCTTAAACTAAAGTTATTTGTGCTGTATTACTCTCATCTAACTCCTCTGACTGTAAGAAATTCCTTGACTATTTAACTTCCAAAGTGGAGCACATTCTGACTCTCATCCCTTTTGCGGAGATCTCGATTCTTGGAGACTTCAGTGTTCACCACCAGCTTTGGCTTTCCTCTCCCTTCACTGATCATCCTGCGTACCTTGTCCTATCGCTCCAATATTCCTCAGGATCCCCCTAAGTGGAGATGTCTCTGGCGCTTTGTCTTTTCTAGTTAGGGGGACCTGAGAAGGTATTTTGCTGATTTTCTTTGGAATGACAACTGCTTCTGTGTGCCGAGCGCATAACAGGTGATAATGTCTGGCATTGTGGCGTACATTTCTCACTCTTTTTTCTCGACATAAATCTTCCAAACCTTTGTTTAACATAGTCTGTTCTCGTGCTATATATGATAGAGAGGTGGCCCACAAAAGGTACTTAAGCCTTCCATCACCAGAATCTCATGCATTTTATATTTCTGCTCGGAACCAGGCCAACTTTGTTCTCCAACTAGCCCCCCACACAAAAAAAAAAAAAGGTGTCAAAATCTTTCAGGATCTAACTCCCGTCGCGACTTCTGGCATCTAGCCAAAAATATCTCCAATAACTTTGCTTCTTCTGTTGTATCTCCTTTATTTCAACCAGATGGCACCACTGCTATCACATCTATCTCTAAATTTGAGCTCTTCGCTCAAACATTTGCCATAGTGACCTACTCACAGTATCAAGATGCCCTAAACAAAAGATCGAGGCAGCCAGGCCCCAGAACAACCCAAGGAACGAGAAGCCGCCACCGCTTTACCTGCTGCACAACCCCTGTCAGTGCTACTGAACTCAGTGCCACTGACACCAGATGTTTCTAGTCAAGTGGTGCAGGACCCTACCATTCCTGCTAACACGCTAAACCTCATCATAATAGTGAAAGCCCTGCTAATAATCATCCTTCAAAAAGAATAAACAATATCCCAAATGAAAAACCATCCATCACAGCTAGAAAGTAGAGTGACTCAACTAGAAAACCAGATTGCCGATGTTAATATGAGAGAAAGGACACCCTTATTATTGGTGGACCAGCATTGCCATTAGAACTGCCTAGTGAAAAGAGTATATAAGTGATAGTGAGGTCCATAAAAGATAATCTCCATATTAACATTTCAGATTCAGACATAAACAGGAGGAGGCAGTAGGCACCTGCCGAAACGATAATTACTCCCATTGAGGTCTAAAGCACTGAATCAGGGGGGATGTTGTGAACTTACCTTTAAACCCAGCTGTGACCCCATTGAACATTTCCCTTTGTGTCTCACAACACAAGGGGGTAGTCACAGCCCTCTAAAAACAACTCTCTTCCTCCACACAAAACTACAAGCACCTAATAACACACACACCATTCACTCAAAATTTCAAAATTATCATGGCGACTCATACACCAGCCTCGGAGCAACCATCTGGGGAGAGGACCACAAATGTCCCCAGGTGGGACTGCCCTTCTGATAACGACCCTAAGTGTCTTGACACCCCCCTCAACTTTTTCTTCATTAACTTCGCGGTCTAAGATCTAGTTTTCAATCTGTAGAACACCACGTCTGCTCTTCTAAACCTCATCTTCTTTTCCTCACTGAAACTCATGTGTCTGAGGCAACTGACAGTAACCCCTTTTCTGTTCCCTTCTACTTTCTCTATCCTCATTTTCAATCCGAAGCTGGATGTTGCGTTTATGTGCGCAATGACGTAACCTGCTCTCGTGCTCACGCTCTTGAATCTTCCGAGTTTTCCACCATCTGGTAACGGCTACACAGTCACTCTCAAAGAGATGTTGGTGAAACTTTTGCTATTGCCTTGGACATATTAAAAGCTTTTGATAGAGGCTGGCACAAAGCTTTGATTTCCAAACTACCCTCCCATGGCTTCTACCCTTCTCTCTGTAACTTCATCTCAAGTTTCCTTTCTGAACGTTCTATTGCTGCTGTAGTAGACGGTCACTATTCTTGTAAATCTATTAACAGTGGTATTCCTCATTTTTCTGTCCTGTCACCCACTCTCTTCTTATTATTCATCAATGACCTTCTAAACCAAACTTCTTGTCCTATCCACTCCTATGCTGATGATACCACCTGCACTTTTCCACACCTTTTCATAGACGTCCAACCCTTCAGGAAGTAAACATTTCACGCAGGGAAGCCACAGAACACCTGACTTCTGATCTTCCTAAATTTCTGATTGGGGTAGAGCTAACCTGGTATTGTTCAATGACTCAAAAACTCAATTCCTCCATCCATCAACTCGATAACCTCCAAGACAACTATCCCCTCTTCTTCAGTGACACTCAACTGTTCCCCTCTTCTACACTGAACATCCTCTATCTGTTACTTATAATCTGAACTGGAAACTTCACATCTCATTTCTAGCTAAAAAGCTTCTATGAAGTTAGGCGTTCTGAGACATCTCCGCCAGTTTTTCTCACCACCCCAGGCGCTAACTGTACAGGGGCCTTATCCGTCCATGTATGGAATATGTTTCACATGTCTGGGGGGGGGGGGGGTTCCACTCATACCGCTCTTCTAGATACGGTGGAATTCAAAGCTTTTCGTCTCATCAACTCCTCTTCTGTAACTGACTGTCTTCAGCCTCTCTCTTATCGCCGCAGTTTTGCATCTCTAGCTGTCTTCTACCGCTATTTTCATGCTAACTGCTCTTCTGATCTTGGTAACTGCATGCCTCCCCTCCTCTCGCGGCTTCGCTGTACAAGACTTTCCTCTTTCTCTCATCCCTATTCTGTCCACCTCTCTAATGTAAGAGTTAACCAGTATTCTCAATCATTCATCCCTTTCTCTGGTAAACTCTGGAACTCTCTGCCTGCTTCGGTATTTCCATCTTCCTATGACTTGAATTCCTTCAAGAGGGAGGTTTCAAGACACATCTTTCAATTTTTGACTACCGCTTTTGACCCTTTTCTGGGACTAGCATCTCAGTGGGCTTTTTTTTTTTATTGGAGTTTTGTTACCCTTGGCCAGTGTCCCTCCTACATAAAAAAAAATAAATAAATAAATAATTAAAAAATAAACGTTTCACACACGATAGAAACAAGGAAAATCCAGAACACAAACAGACTTATTATAGTTAGGTTTTACAGGAGACAAGGAAAAAAAATCAGAAATAATAAATGCCTGTATTACAGTTAAACGTAATCTCCGTATCAAAGTCTGACTCCCAAACGCCGTTCGCTATTCAGAATCATATAGGATATCAGGAAGGAACGCAGAAATTGGTTTAAAAAATATGTGTATAACTCAAGACCTCTAATCAAAAACATATAATTATTACTGATGAAGTACTAGCCAACAAGCACACAATACTGAAACAAAACACGCACTTTCAATACTGTCTTCACAAACATAAGACTATGTGTCATGTGCACTATTCATATGCATTGGATGTATGTAAATGATAGAAATTATGTTAATATTCATATGAATGTTATTCCAATAATTTAGTCCACTTACTTTCCCCTCTTTCCCATGTTGTACCCATGTTCCAGCTTATGCCCCCTAATCACACTTCTCTTACCCCCACATTATTTCCGCTTACTCACTGTTCTCCCCTAGCTCATCACGCCCACTATTCCCCATACCTCTCCCTCTCTCTTTGATTCTCCCCTACCTCTCCCTTTTTTTCTGTTCCCCCTAAATCTCTCTCTCTCTCTCTCTCTCTCTCTCTCTCTCTCTCTCTCTCTCTCTCTCTCTCTCTCTCTCTCTCTCTCTCTCTCTCTCTCTCTCTCTCTCTCTCTCTCTATCTATCTATCTATCTGTCATCCTTACGTCCCCCGCTTCCTGTACTCCCACCTCTCCCCTTCTCTATCTCTGTCTATCTCTCCTCTCCCTGTTCCCACCTACCTCTCCCTCTTACTGTTCCCGCTATAGCATGCAAAAGTGTCCAGGTGCGAAAGTGTTCCCTATGCTCCACACCCCTCTGTTATCCTTGCTCAAATTCGTGTATGAAAGGTTTTATGGGGCTGATATCCCAAATAAAGCATGATCATCAATAATTGTTATTACGAGTATATATAACGCATCATCCGTAGTCTGATAATTTATAATTATTTATCGAATATTAACAGCCTCCGAGTACCTTCGATTCACAGAGTTCCGCACGGTATGGACATATCATCCTGCACTTTCACTTTTTGAAGCAAACACTGCGAATTCCATGTTTTTTTTTGCTAGGGTAGAGAAAGGAGTGATTTGCGCTATTCTACGTAATTTTTCAATAAGAAATGGTCACTATCAGCTCATTTATTGATCAAAGTAGGTCGGCCCATTCACCTCCGATGCAACGATGCAAATGTCCGCTCCGAAAAACTTAATAAAATGTGGTGTTTCTAATATATTTGTTAACACACAGCGATTGTGGTAACGCATATCAATAAAATAAGGACTCCTACAAATTCGGCTGAAAGGAAAACATAGACTTACCCAAAATAAACTTGTAATAATGAGGCTTATAATTATGAGGCTCAGTCGATCACAGCACGAGAACTAAAAATCCTTGAGTCACAACGCCCCTCGCACTTTCATATTTTACAAAAAGTGGGCTACAAAACAATTTTCTGTGGACATACTGCAAAAGAAGCATGAATATACCATATTCACACGGAATTTTTACTTCCGTGGTGCAGTAATATTAACATGAGAAAGAAAAATATTCGCCCTTCTTCGTCTTTATATTGAGAACCGACCCTCTAGCGAGATTAACCATTTACATTTCTGTTCATTGCTTACTTTGTGGGCACATCTTTAAGCTAACAACAGTCTGCACACCCATCCAACTTATCAAGAATGGAATAATCTTTATTCTTTTTATTCTCTTTATTCCGTTTGATGGTCAGGGCACTGTGTACTTCAAAAAAATTACACTAGTACAGTAATACTAATAACATCAATTGTGCATATGCCAACATCCAGTCCATTGGAAATAAAACAATATGATTATGGGAGTTGATCATTGAGCATAAGTTTGATATTTATGAGATTACTCCTTTGACTTATACCCTGAAACACCAACCAAAGGTTCACAAGAGAGGAGGAGGAGTAGGGATGTTCATATCAAAGAACTTCACTCATGTAAAAATTATTGATTTTCGTAGGTTTAGTACCTTTGAGGATATGGAACTGAATCTAAAGCTGGATCAAATGTCTACATTTCTTGTTGCTTATATATATATATATATATATATATATATATATATATATATATATATATATATATATATATATATATATATATATATATATATATATATATATATATATATATATATATATATATATCCCAAAAATCTAAAGAGACCCTATTTTTTTATGATTACAGTCACAATATAATTTATCTCGGTGGTGTCTTTAATTTATGGGTGGATGACTATTAGGACCACTATGCCGCATAATTTTTAAGTGTGATGGCTTTCTATAACTTTGCCACTCAATGTTTCGCTCAGGTCATAAATCTGAATGTTAATGAACTGCTAAGTAAAATTACAGACAAAATATCTCATATCTTTATCTTGTCCTATCACTCCAATCCCTCCTCAGGATCCCCCTAAGCGAAGGTGCCTCTGGCGTTTTGCCTCTGCTAGTTGGGGGGACCTGAGGCGGTATTTTGCTGATTTTCCTTGGAATGACTACTGCTTCCGTGTCAGAGACCCGTCTTTGTGTGCTGAGCGCATAACAGAGGTGATAGTGTCTGGCATGGAGGCGTACATTCCTCACTCTTTTTCTCGTCCTAAACCTTCTAAACCTTGGTTTAACACAGCTTGTTCTCGTGCTATACATGATAGAGAGGTGGCCCACAAAAGGTACTTAAGCCTTCCTTCACCAGAATCTCATGCACTTTATATTTCTGCCCGGAACCATGCCAAGTCTGTTCTCCAACTAGCCAAAAACTCCTTCATTAACAGAAAATGTCAAAACCTTTCAAGATCTAACTCCCCTCGTGATTTCTGGCATCTAGCCAAAAATATCTCCAATAACTTTGCTTCTTCTTCTTTCCCTCCTCTACTTCAACCAGATGGCACCACTGCTATCACATCTATTTCTAAAGCTGAACTCTTTGCTCAAACCTTTGCTAAAAACTCTACCTTGGATGATTCAGGGTTTGTTCCTCCCTCTCCTCCACCCTCTGACTACTTCATGCCTCGTATTAAAATTCTTCGTAATGATGTTTTCCATGCCCTCGCTGGCCTAAACCCTCAGAAGGCTTATGGACCTGATGGGGTCCCTCCTATTGTTCTCCGAAACTGTGCCTCCGTGCTTGCACCTTGCCTAGTCAAACTCTTTCAGCTCTGTCTGTCAACATCTACCTTTCCTTCTTGCTGGAAGTTTGCCTACATTCAACCTGTTCCTAAAAAGGGTGACCGCTCTAATCCCTCAAACTACCGTCCTATTGCTTTAATTTCCTGCTTATCTAAAGTTTTTGAATCTATCCTCAACAGGAAGATTCTTAAACATCTATCACTTCACAACCTTCTATCTGATCGCCAGTATGGGTTCCGTCAAGGACGCTCTACTGGTGATCTTCTGGCTTTCCTTACTGAGTCTTGGTCATCCTCTTTTAGAGACTTTGGTGAAACTTTTGCTGTTGCCTTGGACATATCAAAAGCCTTTGATAGAGTCTGGCACAAAGCTTTGATTTCCAAACTACCCTCCTACGGTTTCTATCCTTCTCTCTGTAACTTCATCTCAAGTTTCCTTTCTGACCGTTCTATTGCTGCTGTGGTAGACGGTCACTGTTCTTCTCCTAAATCTATTAACTGTGGTGTTCCTCAGGGTTCTGTCCTGTCACCCACTCTCTTCTCATTATTCATTAATGATCTTCTAAACCAAACTTCTTGTCCTATCCACTCCTATGCTGATGATACCACCCTGCACTTTTCCACGTCTTTTCATAGACGTCCAACCCTTCAGGAGGTAAACATATCACGCAGGGAAGCCACAGAACGCCTGACTTCTGATCTTTCTAAAATTTCTGATTGGGGCAGAGCAAACTTGGTATTGTTCAATGCCTCAAAAACTCAATTCCTCCATCTATCAACTCGACACAATCTTCCAGACAACTATCCCCTCTTCTTCAATGACACTCAACTGTCCCCCTCTTCTACACTGAACATCCTCGGTCTGTCCTTTACTTATAATCTGAACTGGAAACTTCACATCTCATCTCTAGCTAAAACGGCTTCTATGAAGTTAGATGTTCTGAGACGTCTCCGCCAGTTTTTCTCACCCCCCCAGCTGCTAACTCTGTACAAGGGCCTTATCCGTCCATGTATGGAGTATGCTTCACATGTCTGGGGGGGTTCCACTCATACTGCTGTTCTAGACAGGGTGGAATCAAAAGCTTTTCGTCTCATCAACTCCTCTCCTCTAACTGACTGTCTTCAGCCTCTCTCTCACCGCCGCAATGTTGCATCTCTTGCTGTCTTCTACCGCTATTTTCATGCTAACTGCTCTTCTGATCTTGCTAACTGCATGCCTCCCCTCCTTCCGCGGCCTCGCTGCACAAGACTTTCTTCTTTCTCTCACTCCTATTCTGTCCACCTCTCTAACGCAAGAGTTAACCAGTATTCTCAATCATTCATCCCTTTCTCTGGTAAACTCTGGAACTCCTTGCCTGCTTCTGTATTTCCACCTTCCTATGACTTGAATTCCTTCAAGAAGGAGGTTTCAAGACACTTATCCACCAATTTTTGACCACTGCTTTGACCCTTTTAGGGACTGGCATTTCAGTGGGCATTTTTTTTATTAGATTTTTGTTGCCCTTGGCCAGTATCCTTCCTACATAAAAAAAAAAAAAAAAAAAAAAAAAGAAACTGCAACTGCTTGCTCTCATGATATGTACTTAAATGTTAAGGGGGAATGTTTAGGTTACATGGTTGAACTTTATTATAGTATCAGTAAGTCATGCTATGATAATATGTGTCCAATGATAAATAAGGAGGTAGTTGTGAAAGAAGGCACACAGTGATTTAATTTTGAGATTCAAAATCCTATAATTGAAAGGAGAAGGAATGAGAGAAAATGGCATAAATTTTCCAATGAGCTGACGCGGCAAGATAATATTGAATCCAAAAGTAAGGTTAATAAGATGACAAGGGAATACAAATGTATTTATTTTAAGGAGAATTTTAGAGATGGCCTCCAATGTAAAAATACTTTTACTATCTATCTGATGATCGAACACATATGTATCAATCATAACAATTATTATTATATATATTCACATTCATATATTGCATTCCACATGCGGTGTGTTTCATTATTCATATATTTCATACCACGTGTGCCACACATGGCCAGCCAGTCTGATCTATTTTTAACCTTTTCTTTTTTCTTCCTTTCTCCCTCTCAAGGGAATACCACACCTTCCTTCCCTACATTCCTGCCAGTCCTTAGGGAAAAACACCTGCATTCGCCTTCCTTGTCTTCATCGCAGGGCATTGGTCAGAATAATGACTTCTACCATTGGCTCCTGCACCCCATTTCCAAGCATCTCATTGGTAATTTCTCCATATCAGAGGTTGTATCTGACTCGTTTCTCTCACATAAATAAAGCGTACGCGTAGGTAGAGAATCAGTCTGTTGAGAGTCAGTTCATATCAGTCTGTTGAGAGAGTCAGTTCATATCAGTCTCTTCAGTTCATCATCAGACTACGATCAGTCCAGTTCAGAGAGAGAGAGAGCACATCAATATCTTCACGTCTGTAATCAATTGTCTCGGTATCATGCGTTTACATTCTGTCAATTATTAAATCAGGAAGAGCTCTTATAAATTGTGACTTACTCGCACAATCAACAATATCAAACCACTACCCACGACCTACTCTCGACCAACAATATCAAACTACTACCCGGTCTTCCAGAGCACCAAGTCTCCTCATCTGATCCAGTAATGCCAATCATCATCAACAAAGGCGGCAAGTATCTGATCTCTTCTCAACGGAGCGGTAATATCTATCCGACCAGGTGTGGCCGAGATTAACCGACAGTTAAAAATCAACCGGAAACAGTGGTGCCAGCGGCGATGTGCGATTGAAAACACGCAAACTCTCGGCTGTCTCAAAAATCCAGTACATGTTGAGGCACGATTATCACACCCCATCACAGGCAAGTTCCGAGGCGTCATCACTTCACACAACGCTTCAATCCTGGGTTACCACAGACCCCACGTGCTCACTCTCCTGTCGCTCCTGCCTCATCCCCGTGGCCACACCTGTCTGCCGACACACCTGTTGCCGCCTGTTCCTGCTCATCACGCCGCTTCTCTTTGCTTCTTTGCCGCTCCTGTTTCTTCTTGAAGTGTGGGTGTCCCTTGGCTCTCCTTCCCTGAGCCATGTCCACCCACCACTTTCTCCCATCTGTGTACTCGCGGTCAAGCCTCATCTGCATTCAGATTCAATCTGATTCAGATTATTCTTGCCTTTTCATCTCTTCCATCTGATATTAAGTGGTATCTATCTATCTATCTATCTATCTATCTATCTATCTGTCTGTCTTTATGTCTGTCTGTTTGTCTGTCTGTTTGTCTATCTGTCTGTCTGTCTGTCTGTCTGCCTATCATGCCCCTGCCTGTCCATTTGTCTGTCTGTCTGTCTATCAATGTACATATTATTCCCTTCTGTCTTTCATTATTATTTATTGTTGTCTGTGTTATCATATTGTGTGCTATTCTGTGTTCTCATATTGTTTGCTATTCTGTGTTCTCATATTGTGTGCTATTCTATGTTTTACATTTCTGTGCATATTATTCATTGATTATCTGTGCGATTCAAGTCGCTTATAAAAACACACTCACACTCTGCACTATCTAATCATTACCTGCCAAAATGTCTGCGGACACCTCCGCAACTACTCACATAACCTTCATTCACAAATTTCATCAACTTCCAAATTTTTCTGGAGCTGGCACATAAATTGTTAATCAGTTTATTCAGAGGACTGAGGAGGAATGTACTAGACTTTCAGCCACATCCGATAAGGAGATAATATCCATTTTGAAATCACATATCTGTCACGAGCCCTCGAGTCTCGTTGGCCTGTTGGTGAGATCAGATAAATTTGCTTCTCGCACTACCTTTGATGACTTCACCACTCACCTCAGAAGAAATTTCTAGATTCACTCCAGGCTTGGAGCCACCCATTCTTTTCTCAAACTTTCAAAATCTATCACACAACACGTCCGCTCACATACTAATTCTTATAAGGCAGAAGACATTGCTTCCTCTCTGAGCTTGGAATTGATCGCTCAGCTCCAAGACTTAAATTGGTTCCCTGGTGACTCAATGTCAAAAGATGAGTTAAAAGACTCATAGCTTTATCTCTTGTTCACCACCTTCCTTGATGCTCCCAATTTCCAGGCTGCAAGTGACATCGAATTCAACAAAACAGATTACATATATGATGTCTGCAAAGTCATATCCGATAAGCTCCTCTTCCCAACTCTGAGGCTGTTCAGGTAATCTTTCACCTCACCCCATCACCCACCTTCTTGTTCTTCCTCTCCTTCTGGTGGAAGTTACACTAGACGTACATCCCCTTCGCCTAGATATCAGTACACTCGATCGAAATCGAGATCAAGAAATTGTTACCTGCAACCGTTGCAAGCTGCCTGGTCATGTTCTCGTACAATGTAGGATTGTTCTTTATAACTCAGAAAGACACTCATTTAATCCTGATGCATTCTGCTCCTTCCACAAAAGGGTAGGTCATTTCTTGCAGGACTGCAGGCATTATTATAGTCTCAGGCTGCTCAACATTGTAAGGAAATTCTTCGCGCCTTTCTCTGGCTAATCCATCATCAATCCTCAAAGCTTTACCTTCTTATGTACCTAGAAAATCGAACAGAGCACAAAGTATGCTTCACCCATCCTCCTAACTCAGTACTTCCTTCAATTAACATTATATTATATGCTGGATAATTCAATGGCATGGTCACAGATGTTATGTGTCACTGCATCATACAAAACTTTCTTCGACACTGGTTCTACGGTTAACCTTATCAAGATGGATGTATTTAGGGGACTCTATTCCTCTTCACAGAATCACATCACTGCATTACCTCCTGATATTAATCTCAATGGTATATCTGGGAAAATTATCATACCTCACAGAAAAGTACTCTTATCACTGTCTTTATCACCCCAGGAACCAGACATAAGTGGTTATTTCTACATTGTATAAAACATATCTTTCAATGCTAATCTTCTCATAGGCTTCAACACCACGTGCAAGTATGGCATCAGCCTTTTTCCTGCCATCAATGAAATCGGTCAAAGAGATACTTATATTCCTACTGTTTTTCCCTCTGATACTTTCTCTCTTTCTGGTGTAGTAACGTCTGTAGCAACTCTTCTTTCTAGTAGCAATTAAACATTACCTACACGGGATTCTTGTATTACATCATCTAGTTTGCCTGTCTCACAGCTTCATTCTCAATCATCTTCCCAGTCAGACGACGGTGTAACTCCTTGTAAACACATTTTGCTAGCAGATCCAGTAACGCTATCTGAATTTATATGGTGTAAAGTTAAATCTGCTGTATCAGGCACTGATATCCTCTGTTATGCAAAACAATCTCCATGTAAAGGTGTTCTTACCGCAATCGATGACAATGGATTCTGCAAAATTGGGCTGAAAAATGTTACATCTGCGCCTCCAAAGCTCAATGCTGGTGTACTACTCGGAGAAGCCTTGCCTTACTCTAAGAAAGTTGTAACCTTGGATGATCTGCCTTCTTCCTCTGTCAATAATGTATCTACGTATGACAGCCATGACATGTTTTCTCTCCCGCCTGTCACGGATGATCACATACCTGTACTTGATTTCTCAGAATCTGAACAAGAATTACTCGCTCTTCTAAATTATTTCAGAAATGTTGCCTGGCTCCTTTGCGAACCTCTGGGCAACACAGACATCGTCACACACTCTATCCATCTGACATCTGGGTCCAAACCATCTTACATCCCCAGCTACAGGATGCCACACAGACGTAGACTTCTGCTTGACGAAGCTGTTCAAGGTATGTTGCTTCAGGATGTTGTGGAACCCGCCCGTTCACCTCATAACGCTCCCTTGTTACTTGTTCCTAAGAAACAAGGCGATTAGTGTGTCGTTATCGACTTCAGGAGATTAAACGTATCTACTATTCCTGACCGTTATCCAGTGCCGAGGTCAGGTGATCTTCAGGCTGTAAGTGATTCAAATAGGGTATTTTCCACCCTAGATTTACATTTAATATTCTTTGAAGTTGAACTTTAGGAAAATTCACTTCCTTGTTCTACTTCCTTGATGACGTTATCATTACATCAAAGACTCAACAAGAGCATTTTCACACACTGTCTCTCGTTGTCACGCCTTCAAGCTTCTGGCTTAAAAATCAAACTCAGCAAATGCTCGTTTCTCATACAGCAAGTCAAATTCCTTGGCCATAAAGTCGACAGAGGTGGTATTCACACTTTAAATGACAAGGTAAATGCCGTGAAAAATGTCCGTTCCTACTAATATCGATCAGATCAGACAATTCATCGGGCTTACTGGATTTTATCGCCAGTTTATATATATATATATATATATATATATATATATATATATATATATATATATATATATATATATATATATATATATATATATATATATATATATATATATATATATATATATATATATATATATATATATATATATATATATATATATATATATATATATATATATATATATATATATATATATATATATATATATATATAAAATCAATCTTATCGCTCAGCCTCTCACTCATTTCCTCAAGAAAAATCTTGCATTCATACAGTCTGAAAAAAAAAAAAAAAAAAAAAAAATGCCTTTCATCTTCTCAAAACTGTCTTGTGTCAAGCATCAGTCCTTGCTTTTCCTAATTTCGAGAAAGATTTCATCTTATACACTGACGTTTCAGGTTTTCGAATCGGTGCTGTTCTCATACAAAAGGATTCACTTGGTAAATATCTTGTATTAGCGTATACTAATAGACTTCTCAACAAGGCAGTGCAAAATTATGACGTCACAAAGCGTGAAAGTCTCTCTGTGATCTGGGCGTTACGTCATTTTCGCTAACTCATATTAGGCTATAAAATTCATGTCCACTCTGATCATTATGCTGTCAGAGAGATCTTCAAAGGCAACAACTTCACAGGTCAATTTGCTGGCTTACATCTCACGATTCAAGAATTCAGTCCTACATTTTCATACATTTCCGATAAGGCAAACTCAGTGGCTGATGCACTCTCACGAAATATTGCCACTATCTCAGAGCCATCACAGAGAATCCTGCCATACCAACCATGGATGAAATAAAGAAACATCAGACATGTTATGTTCTAGTGTTGCTTATTACCTCGAATCTGGTGATGAGACAAATCTTCCTAAGTTACAAGTGACTGCTGATACTTTTTTCATGCAGGACGATCTCTTATATAAGTCAGCTCCTTGGGATTCAGTCTCTGTTGATTTGCTCAAACTTCCAATTACAGAGAACGGTTATCAGTATCTTCTAGTCTGCGTGGATAGTTTCACTCGTTTCACCATTCTCGTTGCTCTCAAAGACAAAACTCCAAATTCTGTTGTTCGTGCAATCATTGACGTCATAATTTGTCTTTATGACTCTCCTCGTGTCATCTTATCTGACAATGGCTTTGAATTCAATAACACTATCTTACTGCAGATTTGTAAAGAATTTTATATCAAGAAATGTAACATTGTTCCTCACTTGCCCAGTTCAAACGGCAAAATAGAATAGTAATAAACGTATCCTTGACGTTCTGCATTACAGAACAGAAGCAAAGCACTCATGGGATGAATGGCTTCCTCAGCTAGCTTGCTCTCTAAACTCAGCAATTCACTCCACTATCAACGAGTCTCCCAATTTCATGCTGTTCGGTACCGACGAGCGTCTTCCACATGAATTTCTTCACAGCGCGCCGTGTCCTGTCTACAGCATGGATGACTACGTCAAATGTCATCTCATAACTCATAAGTTCATTCATGATCGCTTCACTGCATCGCAAACTGAGATGTTGCAGAAACAACATCGTAGAGCAACAGATTCTCCCATCGAAGTCGGTGATAACATCTTCACCAGAGTTCATGATCGCAACTCTAAATTAGATCCATTGTTATCTGGTCCACATCGTGTAATCGAACCTCTCCATGGCCACATAGTAAAATTAATACATCTCAAAACCTTAGTTGAACAAATCGTCCATGTTGATCATTTGAATCGTGTGAACAAAGGGTTTGCCGATGCGTGTAGACATCAGGTAAGAATTCATTCTGATTCAGCTGATCCTCAAAGCAACTCAAGCTTAATCACACACACACCTTCTTCTTACAGACTGAAACCTCGTTCCCACTTTAAAGTTTAATCATCCATTTTCAACATCCTGTATATATGTGTATATTTCTCTTATTCATTTATTTATTTTTAATGTAGGAGGGACACTGACCAAGGGCAACATAAATCCAATAATAAAAAAAAGCCCACTGAGATGCCAGTCCCATAAAAAGGTCCAAAGCGGTAGTAAACAATTGAAGGATATGTATTATATTATGTTATCATGTGTGCATATTATTATTAAGGTTATCGTTTCAGTACTCTCACTCTCTCTGATGTCATGTATTATCTATTAATTGCTCATATCTTATTGCTCTCATTATTGTTATGTTTAAATGCGAGGACGCTTTTTTCGTTGGGGAAGGCAACTGCATTAATCATAACAATTATTACTATATATATTTATCATTCATATATTTAATTCCACGTGCGTTTCATCATTCATACATTCTCCCACATGGCCAGCCAGTCTGCTGTATTTTTTATCTTTTTTCCTTCCTCTCTCCCTCTCACCACACCTTCCTTCTCTACATTCCTGCCAGTCCTTAGGGAAATTATCTGCATTTGCCTCCCTTGTCTTCCTCGCAAGGCACTAATCAGAACAACAACCTCTACCACTGATTCCTTCACCAAGCATCTCATTGGTCATTTTTTCATATCAGAGGTTGTATCCTGATCCGTTTCTCTCACAAAAATAGAGCGTACCTGTAGTTAGACCATCAGTCTGTTGAGAGAGTCATTTCATTTGAGTATGTTGATAGAGTCAGTTCATATCAGTGTGTAGAGAGGCAATTCTTATCAGTCTGTTCAGTTCATCATCAGACCAGGATGAGACCAGTTCATATAAGTTTAGAGAGAGAGAGAGAGAGAGAGAGAGAGAGAGAGAGAGAGAGAGAGAGAGAGAGAGAGAGAGAGAGAGAGAGAGAGAGAGCACATCAGTATCATCACGTCTTTAATAAATTGTCTCTCGGTATCACGTGTGTACATTCTGTCCATTATTAAATCAAGAAGAGCTCTTATAAATTGTCTTTTAATTGCACAACCAACAATATCAAACTTCTACCAACGACCTCTACGCTATCAACACCATCAAGCTACTACCCGTTCCTCCAGAGCAGCCATCACCACACCAAGTGTCCTCATCTGATCCAGTAGTGGCAATCATCATCAACAAAGGCGGCAATTATCTTATATCATCTCAACGGAGCGGTAAGAAGCACATCATCAAAACAGTGGTAACAAAAATATCAACCGGAAACACATAGGAAGAGAAAAACACTTCGCGATGGTTATTCAGACATTGCATTTGCAAATTATTTTTTGGATTTCTTTCACAATAAGATTAAAAAAAGTAATTGACAGCTTTCAAAGAATACCCCTAAGACTGTCCAGACTATCTGCCTGATGTTCCGTATTGTGCCCATTAGCTTTAATAAACTAAATACAATCATGAATAAATTAAGAAAACCTATTTGATTAGTGATTCTATGCCGATTTTTTTTTTTTTTTTTTTACTTAACGCAAGATAAGAACTTCTTAAATACTGTATATGTATATTGCTGAATATTGTAAACCTAAGCATCACAAAGTTCATTTCCATCAAGTGAAAAAAATAGCCATTGTTAAGTCAATCCTGAAGAGAAATTTAAACCACCAGGATTTTAATTCTTACAGACCACTATCGAACTCATTGTTTTTGTTGAATATTTTTGAAATTTTAATACTTGACCAGTTAATGGAATACTTAGAACAAATCAATGTATTAACCGATAATCAGTTTGCTTACACACGATTATATTCCACTGAGACGGCACTGTGCAATGTTGTTCATTCTCTGTTACCGTGTACGGATGCAGGACAGCGTAGTATCCTAGTACTGTTAGATCTGAGTGCAGGGTTTGATACTATTGTGCATGAGCTGTTACTTCATGATTTATGTGCTATAGGAGTGAAAGATGGTGCTCTGTGTTACTTGAGAAGTTACTTGGAGGAAAAGATGTATTGTGTGTAGGTTGGCAATGTTTTCTCTGAGCCAAGACCTGAAAGGTGGTACCTCAAAGTACTCGTAGTGTGCTAGGACTGGTGCGCTTATATATATATATATATATATATATATATATATATATATATATATATATATATATATATATATATATATATATATATATATATATATATATATATATATATATATATATATACACACACACACACTATTGAATTGTCACACTTTGCAATCATGATGTAAACTTTACTTTTTATGCTGACAATGCCCAATTTTATATATTTATAAACATGTGCAGAATATGGATAATAATCTATTTATGATTGTGTGTGATGCTAAGAAATGAATGGATGGAAAACAGCTAAAATTGAATGAAAACAAAATTGAATGTTTTATAGTTGGTAAAATGTGTGATATTAGAAGACTGTATGGCATACATTACTTTAATATTAATGGAAGAATTGTAAATGTTTCTAATAAAGTTAAGAATTTGGGTGTTACACTAGATAAACACTTAAATTTCAATGATCGTGTAGATGAGGTTACAAGAATTCGTAGGTATTATCTGCATAATATTGCTTAATAACGATATATCTTGATGATTCCTCTGTAAAAATGTTAGTTCATAATTAAGTCATTAGCAGACTTGATTATTGCAATTCTTTTGTACTTTAATCTGGCAAAATATGAACTGAAGAAGTTGGAAGCTATTATGAATAAGGCTGCTAGATCAACTCGATCATAAAATGAAGGAAAGCATACATTACCTACAGTAAATTGCTTACACTGTATTTCTTGCTAACAATAAATAATATTCCACTTGTTATTTGGCAAATTTAGGAAAACAAGCAGAAAATATAATATTTCAGTATATATGACTGTAAATGCTATTTCCAAAAACTTTACTTTTGATACCAAGTGTGTCTTACATGACGAATTAAAGTGTCCATCTTTTTGTATAGACTCACATCCCACGTGCATTTTTTTTTTTTTTTATGTAGGAAGGATACTGGCCAAGGGCAACAAAAATCTAATAAAAAAAAAAATGCCCACTGAAATGCCAGTCCCATAAAAGCATAAAAAAAACATAGAAAGTAGTGGTCAAAAATTGGTGGATAAGTGTCTTGAAACCTCCCTCTTGAAAGAATTCAAGTCATAGGAAGGTGGAAATACAGAAGCAGGCAGGGAGTTCCAGAGTTTACCAGAGAAAGGGATGAATGATTGAGAATACTGGTTAACTCTTGCGTTAGAGAGGTGGACAGAATAGGGGTGAGAGAAAGAAGAAAGTCTTGTGCAGCGAGGCCGCGGAAGGAGGGGAGGCATGCAGTTAGCAAGATCAGAAGAACAGTTAGCATGAAAATAGCGGTAGAAGACAGCTTGATATGCAACATTGCGGCGGTGAGAGAGAGGCTGAAGACAGTCAGTTAGAGGAGAGGAGTTGATGAGACGAAAAGCTTTTGATTCCACCCTGTCTAGAAGAGCAGTATGAGTGGAACCACCCCCAAACATGTGAAGCATACCCCATACATGGACGGATAAGACCCTTGTACAGAGTTAGCAGCTGGGGGGGGTGAGAGAAACTGGCGGAGACGTCTCAGAACACCTAACTTCATAGAAGCTGTTTTAGCTAGAGATGAGATGTGAAGTTCCCAGTTCAGATTATAAGTAAAGGACAGACCGAGGATGCTCAGTGTAGAAGAGGGGGACAGTTGAGTGTCATTGAAGAAGAGGGGATAGTTGTCTGGAAGGTTGTGTCGAGTTGATAGATGGAAGGAATTGAGTTTTTGAGGCTTTGAACAATACCAAGTTTGCTCTGCCCCAATCAGAAATTTTAGAAAGATCAGAAGTCAGGCGTTCTGTGGCTTCCCTGCGTGATATGTTTACTTCCTGAAGGGTTGGACGTCTATGAAAAGACGTGGAAAAGTGCAGGGTGGTATCATCAGCGTAGGAGTGGATAGGACAAGAAGTTTGGTTTAGAAGATCATTAATGAATAATAAGAAGAGAGTGGGTGACAGGACAGAACCCTGAGGAACACCACTGTTAATAGATTTAGGAGAAGAACAGTGACCGTCTACCACAGCAGCAATAGAACGGTCAGAAAGGAAACTTGAGATGAAGTTACAGAGAGGATAGAAACCGTAGGAGGGTAGTTTGGAAATCAAAGCCTTGTGCCAGACTCTATCAAAGGCTTTTGATATGTCCAAGGGAACAGCAAAAGTTTCACCAAAATCTCTAAAAGAGGATGACCAAGACTCAGTAGGGAAAGCCAGAAGATCACCAGTAGAGCGGCCTTGACGGAACCCATACTGGCGATCAGATAGAAGGTTGTGAAGTGATAGATGTTTAAGAATCTTTCTGTTGAGGATAGATTCAAAAACTTTAGATAAGCAGGAAATTAAAGCAATAGGACGGTAGTTTGAGGGATTAGAGCGGTCACCCTTTTTAGGAACAGGTTGAATGTACGCAAACTTCCAGCAAGAAGGAAAGGTAGATGTTGACAGACAGAGCTGAAAGACTTTGACTAGGCAAGGTGCAAGCACGGAGGCACAGTTTCGGAGAACAATAGGAGGGACCCCATCAGGTCCATAAGCCTTCCGAGGGTTTAGGCCAGCGAGGGCATGGAAAACATCATTGCGAAGAATTTTAATACGTGGCATGAAGTAGTCAGAGGGTGGAGGAGAGGGAGGAACAAGCCCAGAATCGTCCAAGGTAGAATTTTTAGCAAAGGTTTGAGGAAAGAGTTCAGCTTTAGAAATAGATGTGATAGCAGTGGTGCCATCTGGTTGAAGTAGAGGAGGGAAAGAAGAAGAAGCAAAGTTATTGGAGATATTTTTGGCTAGATGCCAGAAATCACGAGGGGAGTTAGATCTTGAAAGGTTTTGACATTTTCTGTTAATGAAGGAGTTTTTGGCTAGTTGGAGAACAGACTTGGCATGGTTCCGGGCAGAAATATAAAGTGCATGAGATTCTGGTGATGGAAGGCTTAAGTACCTTTTGTGGGCCACCTCTCTATCATGTATAGCACGAGAACAAGCTGTGTTAAACCAAGGTTTAGAAGGTTTAGGACGAGAAAAAGAGTGAGGAATGTGCGCCTCCATGCCAGACACTATCACCTCTGTTATGCGCTCAGCACACAAAGACGGGTCTCTGACACGGAAGCAGTTGTCATTCCAAGGAAAATCAGCAAAATACCTCCTCAGGTCCCCCCAACTAGCAGAGGCAAAACGCCAGAGGCACCTTCGCTTAGGGGGGGTCTTGAGGAGGGATTGGAGTGATAGGACAAGATAAAGATATGAGATTGTGATCAGAGGAGCCCAACGGAGAAGAAGGGTGACAGCATAAGCATAAGGATTAGAGGTCAGGAAAAGGTCAAGAATGTTGGGCGTATCTCCAAGACGGTCAGGAATACGAGTAGGGTGTTGCACCAATTGCTCTAGGTCATGGAGGATAGCAAAGTTGTAGGCTAGTTCACCAGGATGGTCAGTGAAGGGAGAGGAAAGCCAAAGCTGGTGGTGAACATTGAAGTCTCCAAGAATGGAGATCTCTGCAAAAGGGAAGAGGGTCAGAATGTGCTCCACTTTTTAAGTTAAGTAGTCAAAGAATTTCTTATAGTCAGAGGAGTTAGGAGAGAGGTATACAGTACAGATAAATTTAGTATGAGAATGACTCTGTAGTCGTAGCCAGATGGTGGAAAACTCGGAAGATTCAAGAGCGTGGGCACGAGAGCAGGTTAAGTCATTGCGCACATAAACGCAGCATCCAGCTTTGGATCGAAAATGAGGACAGAGAAAGTAGGAGGGAACAGAAAAGGGGCTACTGTCAGTTGCCTCAGACACCTGAGTTTCAGTGAGGAAAAGAAGATGAGGTTTAGAAGAGGAGAGGTGGTGTTCTACAGATTGAAAATTAGATCTTAGACCGCGAATGTTGCAGAAGTTAATGAAGAAAAAGTTGAGGGGGGTGTCAAGACACTTAGGGTCGTCGACAGAAAGGCAGTCCGACCTGGGGATATTTATGGTCCCCTCCCCAGATGAGGAGTCCGAGGCTGGTGTAGGAGTCGCCATGATGATTTTAAAATTTTTGAGTGAAGGGTGTGTGTGTTATTAGGTGCTTGTAGTTTTGTGTGGAGGAAGAGAGTTGTCTTTAGAGGGCAGGCTGTGACTGCCCCCTTGTGTTGTGAGACACAAAGGGAAACGTTCAGTGAGGTCACAGCTTAATGATAAGTTCACAGCACCCCCTGAACAGTGCTTTAGACCTCACTGGGAGTAATTATCGTTTCGGCAGGTGTCTTCTGCCTCCTCCTAACATGTCAGTAAACTTATTGTAGGTAATAATTGACTCACAAGAAACACTGAAGTAATTATATAGCATACATCAAACACACAAACTACAAACCCATGTCCAAATTAGTCCAGTATAGAATGGACAAATAAAATTAATCTGGTTGTCATGGGATTTTCCAGTGCCGTATTGATGTAAACTTAGATCAGATCATGATAGGTAAAAATGTCATTTTGATATGTATTGGAAAATACACCAGTGATACCAGTTTTAATATAACTTTATACTACTTAGGATGCTAATTATCAAAAATTAAGGTAACTGGCCATACTCAAATTAATTGTAAGTTACTCATTTTTTTATTATTTATTTTTTTAAATTTTTTATCATCAACTGATTAGGTGTATTGTTATTCTTGCTAGTATATGGATCCCACAACTCAAACTAACTATTTACTAAATATAATAATTGTTTATTCAGAAAAAAAGAGAAAACAATGTGAAGTCTTTATTCTTATTTATTTATTTATTTTTAGATACTACATCAAATAAAATTCATATGGTTGTCATGTGATTTTCCATTGCCTTATAGATGTGAACGTAGATCAGAATCAGATAAGTGAAAATGTCAATTTATTTCTAGATTTTATTCATTTTTATAACTATTTCTTTTTTTATAGGCTTATTATTTGTATTTAAGATTGTTATTTATGTTTTTATGAGGGATATTGTATAAGGCTCTGTAGAGAACAATGTGTTCGTGGAATGGGGCCTGAAATAAGCAAATAAAGATAAAGACAAAGATAAATGAGTTTGCTAATCCTCTGTGGTTAGGTTATTAAGTTAGGCTATCCTTAGATCAGTTGCAGGAGAAATATCAGAGAAGTATGTTAAAATGATATGAATAAAAATAACAAACCTTCTCCATATTAAAAATATGTTACAGTTAAAGAATCACAGCTTAGACTTCTTTTTCTGCCACTTACATCAATAGTTTTCTTACACATTTTCTAACACAAGGTAATTGGCAGTTTTAACTAATACTCTCCCTTCGACCACCCCTAAAATACTAGACCCCCATAAGGTAAACTAACCCCCCATAGGGTAAACATTTTGTAACTTAAATGGGGGAAAGGGGCTACATTTTGTAACCTATTAACCGTGGGACTCCAGCCCCTGTGGACCCTCCCATAGGGTAACGTTATTATTA